>NC_041389.1:100740607-100743328 GCF_002162155.2 Triticum dicoccoides | reverse complement strand
AGGAGGGAGAAGAAACCATGAGGGGAGGGGAGGGGAGGGGAGGAGGGAGGAGGAGGTCGCCGGAGAGGCGGAGGAGGTCACCGGAGAGGAGAAGTATGGTGGAGGAGAGAAGGGAAGATGGAGTGGAGGAGAGGAGGAGATGGAGTGTAGGAGAGGAGGAGATGGAGTGTAGGAGAGGTGGAATGAAGAGATAAGGAGGAGAGGACCACGGCCAGCCATATATACGGCATACTAATGGCGCACCGCGGGCAGGTGCGCCATTAGTAACTTTTTTTTATTTTTTATTATTTATTTTGAATTTTGAAGGAGGGAAGATACTAATGGCGCACCATGGGCAGGTGCGCCATTAGTTATTTTTTTTTATTTTTTTGACTTATTTTGAATTTTGAAGGCGGGAAGATACTAATGGCGCACCATGGGCAGGTGCGCCATTAGTAATTTTTTTTATTTTTTTGACTTATTTTGAATTTTGAAGGAGGGAAGATACTAATGGCGCACCATGGGCAGGTGCGCCATTAGTAACTTTTTTTGACTTATTTTGAATTTTGAAGGAGGGAAGATAGTAATGGCGCACCATGGGTAGGTGCGCCATTAGTAAGTTTGAATTTTTTTGAATTTTTTTGCCTCTCCAGATCTTAAAAGCCCCGTATCTTTTTTTCTGTTAGGTTTTTCAGGATTTTGAAAATGTTTAACGGGGTTCCCCCAGTTAAATTTGGATGTAACTTTTCGAGTAGATGATTTTTCATATAAAAAACTTTTTCATCCGAGTTAGTATGCAAAAGTTATACCCATTTTTACAAATTCTCGCGAGATTTTGCAAATGAAGTCGAAATTCATATTTGCAAATTTTCTCAACAACTAGGCCACATATCACATGGGAAACTTATTTTCTTTTATTTTTTTTGACATTTTCATCATTTTCTTTTATTTTTTTTAAACTGAAAAGGCGATCCACAGGGGGGGGTGCATTCCGTGGAAGTGGTGGCCAAGTTACTAATGGCGCACCGTGGCATGGTGCGCCATTACTAGTGCAACTAGTAATGGCGCACCACTCCCACGGTACGCCATTAGTAGTTTTGAAAAAAATTCAAAAAAAAGTTTTAATTTTTTTTACTAATGGCGCACCGTGGATGTGGTGCGCCATTACTAGTTCAACTAATAATGGTGCACCACTCCCACGGTGCGCCATTAGTAGTTTTGAACAAAATTTTAAAAAAATATTTTTACTAATGGCGCACCGTGGATGTGGTGCGCCATTAGTATTTGGACACTAATGGTGTACCAACACATGGTGCGCCATTAGTATATAGTAATGGCGCACCACATGTCTGGTGCGCCATTAGTGTCAATTCCATCTATAGCCCTTTTCCTAGTAGTGTTAAGATCTTTCAAACACAAGGAGCTTGCCAAAGGATAAAACGAAAAAGGGAAAGGTGAAGATCACCTTGACTCTAGCATAAAGTAAAAACATAAATTAAAAGATAGGCCCTTCGCAGAGGGAAGCAGAGGTTGCCATGTCACTTTATATTGCCACTTGTATATGGACCTTTATTATGCAGTCTGTCGGGGAAACTGATCCACGAACACCTATGGGGCCGGCGGACCGTGGCCCCTTAAGGTTCGGCGGGGGGCGGAGGTCGCACGAAGAGCGGATTGAGGCGAAGCACACGAGCAGTTTACCCAGCTTCGGAGCTCTCTGGAGAGATAATACTCCTACTGCTGCTTGTCTGATTCTATTATGTTCTTGCTCGAGAGTGAGCTAAGTGTTTCTCTGGCTTCCGAATGATCCGACCCCCCCCTACGTTGCGCATGGGCCTCCTTTTATATGCTCAAGGGGTCACCGACAGGTGGCAACGCAGAGAAGGGTAAAAGTGTAAAAAGAGAGGTGGTTGGTACAGTTACTTGTACAGTGCACCCTACCTAACCCTGACGGCAGGGGACAAGGGCATTAAATGCCTGTCTGCGTCGCCCAAACAGTGCAGAAAAGTACCGTCAGGGACGCCACCGCTCGCCACGACGGCAGTCTTGTCAGCTTCGCATGCCACTGCGCACCGCTGGCTGCACAGCCTTCCGCCACACGCGCTTGGAGAGGCCCCCAGAGCGACACGTTGGTGGATGCGCTGGAGCATGGGCGCAGAGTGGCCGCCTGCCGCGGCAAGCGCCTTGCCGCGGCCGTTGTCTTGTCGGGTCCGGAAGCTTGTCACTCATCGGGCCCTGATATGCCATGGTTGGTCTTCCCGGCAAGCTCCTCTTGCCGGGGCCTTGTCGCCTTGCCGGGACGCGTAGCGCGTCGTGGCAAGCTCCTTGGGATGCCTTGGTTGGCCTTCCTGGCAAGCTCCTCTTGCCGGGGCCTTGTCTTGAATACTTTGTTCTTGAATGGCTCCAAAGGAACCATGGAGGACCTTGGCGGTCGCCCGGCAAGCCTTGCCGCGGGGCGCTGCAACTGCCCGTGCACAAGTTCGGGGTACTAGGGTACCCCTATTCTAGTACACTGACAGGAGCCCCCGGGCCTGGGCCATACACGGTGCCGAGCGCTGTTGAGCCAGGCCCAAGACAGGGCACGGGCACACGCGGCCTGGGCCACGCCGAATCTGACTCCGTATCCACCGCGCCCTCCCTAACGGCACGCGTCGAATGCGGCGTCGTGGGAGAGATCATGGGTGGATTCTTATTTCGGAAGGGCGAAACGTCCGCCCCCTCCCTCGTTATAAGCAAGGGAAA
>NC_041389.1:100671365-100740290 GCF_002162155.2 Triticum dicoccoides | reverse complement strand
AAACCTCCGCCGCTCCCCCCTTCTTCTCCAAGCCGAGAGAGAGAGCAGCGCTCCACCCCCCATTGCCACCAGCATCACCAACACTGTCGACCTCCCCCACCACCTCCGCCATGGCTCCGAAAGCCGACAAGGGGAAGGGCGTGAAGTCGGCGGAGGCGCAGCGGCTCGCGGCACTGCGGAAGGAGCGGGCGATCTTCTCCCCTCAGCTCGGTGCGCAGGAGCTGAGGGAGTACTACTACCTCTTCTGGTCGACGGAGACGCGAGCGCATCCGCGCACGAGGGTACTCCCGGCCGCCGCTTCAGAACTGGCTCCAAACGGGTACCCATTCTTCGCGCTGTTCTTCTATTGCGGGCTCTGCCCGCCCATCTCGGAGTTCTTCTGCGACATAATGAACACCTACGGGCTCCGCCTCCTTGATTTCACCCCCAACGCCGTTCTGACGAAGGCAGTTTTCGCACATTTGTGCGAAAACTTTGTCGGAGTCCACCCAAATGCAGCCCTTTTCCGCCACTTCTTCATGCCTCAGTCGAGAGAGGAGAGCCACTTGCCGGGGGGATCGCCTGGATCTCGAGAGTCGGCAAGAAGGAAGCATATCTGGAGGGTGAGCTTTGCAGCAAATGGGAGGAGTGGAGAGCGGAGTGGTGCTAGATCGTCGAGGAGGACCCGCAGCCGTTCACTGCCCTGCGCCAAGCCCCAATAGTGCGTGGTAATGATTGGAGCAATGTGGCCCTGGAGGACGACAGGCTGAAGATTGCCGTCACCCGAATCCTTCACCTCAGGCTTGCCGGGCTCACTGTAGGCGCAGTTGGCGTAGACTTCCTTCGCCCCGCATCGCCCCCCTGCAGGAGAGGGGGAGACCCGCCTGGGAGTTCAAGAACTCGGCGGATAAAATGCGGCTGCGTCCGGGCCTCAACTTCAACTTCACCGTCCTGGAGTTGGATGCAATGCTTCTGGAGCTGTTCAAACGTGACCCCCAGCACCCATTCGTTTTGCCGAGGAGCGTCGTTCCATTGTGAAATAATTCATCGCTTGACCGGATCCGCGCCATGATGCCGTTGTGCGATTCCCATGGAATCGTTCCAACTTGGCAAGAGCCTGCGGATGACGTCGTGCGGGCGTTCTTCGACAACTTGGAAGAAGTGCCGGTCCGCGCCGACGAGCAGAAGAGCCTCACCCGCGACACCACCGACGCGGAGCTGCAGCGCATCGCCACCAGGACGGAAGAGGCTGCGGCAGCAGCTGCCGCGGGCGCGTTCGGGTTCACCGTAGAGGAGGCAGAGGCGGCAGAGGCGGCAAGCCTTGCCGAGCGCGAGGAGTTTGCCGGCGAGGAAGATCTTGCCGGCCCTGAGGCTGAGCCGAGCGAGGCCGGCGAGGAAGAGCCCGATCCTTCAGACAGCCTGCCGCAGGTGGAGCCCCCGGCCCCGGCAAGGAGGCGGCTCCGCAGGGCCGGGGACGTAGCGGGGCGGCAGACGGACCAACAGCCGCCGAGCCGTGCGACACGCTCTACCGCGGCAAGCAATGTTGCCGCGGGAGCGCCTCACGTTGCTGCGGCAACTGGAGCGGGATCTTCCCGGTCCACCGCCACCGCTCCTGCCAAGCGGGCAAGGGATCCTACTCCTCCGCCTCGCCGCACCGGAGGGGAGCCGGACTTCGATCTCTCCGCGCTCAACTCCGACGAGGAGGAAGAAGAGTAAGTTTCTTTGTGTCCTCGTTGTTCTTCAATTATTGCTATCTTGTCTTGTATCTGACTTGCTCCAATCTGAACTCATTCCCTTTCAGGACGCTGGCCCAGAGAGCGGCGAAGAGGGCCAAGGCCCCGGTGATTGTCATTGAAGATGATCCCACCGTGTCAGCAGGTGGTGTGTCTGAGACCACCTTGATGGACCCTGCAGCCACTCCCCAAAGCAGCCCCCAGCGCAGCCCCCATCGTAAGTTTGCAGTTTACTTCCTGCTGTCGGGCGCGCATGGGTGCTCTTTTCTCTACTGATATCTTGCTTGTTGATTTGTGTAGGAGCAGAACAGCCTCACCAGGAGGGCCCGGAAGTCGCCCCCGAAGCGCCATCTGCTTCGACTACGCCGCCAAGGGAGGAGTCCCCAGCAAGGGAGCGTTCTCCGGCAAGGGAGAACTCCCCGGCAAGGGACAGTTCTCCGGCAAGGGACGGCACCAGTGATCTTCTGGCGGTTGAGACCGCGACCGCAGATCCTAGTGCAGGTAATCTTCTTGCCTGAAATCTTCCCTTGGGCCCTTCTTCTTCTGAATTCCCTTTCTTGGATTTTTGCTTGACTTTTCTCCCTTCTTCGTTCTTCAGATCCATCTGCTGTAGAGCCAATGGAGACTGAGGACGCCGGCGAGGAAGGCGCGCGTGGCGGCAACGATGACACCGCCGCCAACGAAGAAGGGGCCGGTGCTGATGAGCCCGCCGGCGAAGAGGCCGCCAAGGATGCCACCGCAGAAGCTGGCGAGGGGTTGGGCGATCGCACTGACGGCCCTGAGGCCGCAGGAGCGCCAGGCGCTGCACCGACCGCCGATCCCTCCGCCGCTGCTACGGAGCCAGGCTCCGAAGAGCCTCAGCCCGGCGCCTACTTGAAGGCCGGCGACGGCATCTTCATCAAGCTCCCCTGGGCATCGAGCTCCAGGGCGCCGGTCGAAGGAGAAACTTTCGATGAGGAGTTGCTCGCCTCCGCCGGGCTGTCGTTGGTCGACGCGCCAAGCAGCAGCAGTGGCGAGCCTGAGGAGGAGCAGCTGCTGCGGAAGCTGCTGTCACTCTACCGCGCACGACAAGCCAAGCTAGCTTCCCAGGAAGCGCTTGTCGCGAAGGCGGGAGTCGATATGGAGAAACACGCGGAGGAGCTCCGGGGCCTCAATCAAGAAACTCTCCGGTCCCTGGCACAGGAGCGGGAGCGACTCGCCGAGGAGCGTACAACCTTCCTTCTCGAGAAGGCCGAAGCTGAGGAGGAACAAAGACTTGCTGCCGAGAAGCAGTCCGTGCGAGAAGGCGAGTTGGTGCAGCGGAAGGCCAACCTTGACAGCTACGAGGAGGAGCTTGTCGCGCGCGAGAAAACACTTGGCGGGCCCCTCAAGGAAGCAAAGGATGCTGCCGCAACTGCAGAGGCCGCCAAGAAGGAGCTGGAGGTGAAGGTGGCGCAGCTGGAGGCAGATCTCAAGGAGAGCGGCGAGGAGCTTGCCGTGCTCAAGCGCGAGCGCGAGAAGGACGCTACCGCTCATGGCGAGCTGCAGGGTCTTCTTGCAGAGAGGAGCAATGAGCTCAGCGCCGCCAAGGATTCCAAGGCGGATCTCGAGCTGAAGCTGGCCACATTGACTCAGACGCTGGACGCCGCCAGGGAGCGAGAGGTGACCTTGTCGGAGAAGGTCAAGGCCGACGAGGCGCTGCTGGCGAATGCTACTGCCTCCAACGACGCCTTCAGGGAGACAGTGGAGCATTGGACTGAAGGTCTTGTGGATGCTGCCGCTGCCATAGACGGGGAGTTGGCGCAGCTGGGGATAGAGGATTTTGGGTATCCCTCTGACGAGCATCTCCAACCCAGCGCCAAGCTCAGCCTGTTCTTCAAGGGCGTGGCGACGGCACTCCAGCGGCTCCGGGAGAGGATCCCAAAGCAGCTGGCCGACGAGTCGCGCAGGATTTGCGCGGGGGCTCTCCAGAAGGTGCTGATGAAGGTGGCCTTCCGCAATCCAAGCCTCAACCTCACCAACGTCCTCAAGTCCTTGCCGCCGGATGCTGATCGGGATGCGCTCAAGGCCCTTGTCGCACCCATCGTGGACAAGGTGAGCGAGATCAAGAGGGTTGAGGGCGATCGCGTAGACTAGGCCGCCCATTTCCTTTCCTCCTTGTCGCTGCTGGCCATATTATGAGATCAATCTGTTAGGCGCTGTGACAAGTTATCTTGTAATATAACTCTATTTCTGTTATCAATTGCTACGTTATTTCCTTTACTAGATTCCCTGCTTTGTATGTTTTTACCCTACGCTTTTAGGGAACTTGTCGGCGCAGGCACCCGAGCCGCGAGCGCTGAGTGCGGGACGTTAGCAGCCTGCTGGCGGTGCCGCTTCCGACAAGAAACCTTGTCGCGACTAGCTACAGCACACTTAAGTTGTTGAGCGGACTCGAAACAAAGTAAGGGCGCAACTAGCTACGAGTTGGTTCCTCCGCGCACAGGTTTTCCATACAAAGCACGGTCGTTCAAGGAAAATAACTTTAAAATTTAAAACTGATTGCTCAAACTTTGGCAACTTAGCTTTTCTGTCGTTTGCTTCCCGGCAAGGTTTCCGTCAAGGCGAAACTTTCTTGAACGACGCCTGTTCCACATCATTATCTTCTCCTCCCCCCCGGCAAACTTGTGCGCGAGGGAATCTTCCTTCCTTTGAGAAAAAGAAAGAAGAGAAAATAATGATATGGAGCCTTACAGCTCGTTATTGCTTACCGGGGGTAGGTGCTGCACAAAGTGTCAGATAGTGTATGCAAGAAAGAATATAACGCATGAAATTGACAAGATGTGCGGAGCACATGAGTTTTACTTATGCACGGGATCTACGCTCGGCTTTGTACAAAGGATTACATGCAACATCGGCAAGACTTGTACAAAAGGTGGTTGCCGGAACAGGTTCCGGCAACCGCGCCCTATGGGTAAAACTTACGAAGATGCTCAATGTTCCAGGAGTTGCTCACGGGAATGCCATCTTCGGTCTCAAGGCGGACAGCGCCGGGCCTAGTGACTCGTTTCACCCGATAAGGGCCTTCCCACTTCGGCATCAACTTGTTGGAATTCTTGGCGGACTGAATGCGCCGAAGAACAAGGTCGCCTTCCTCGAAGCTTCTGGCTCTAACTTTGCAGCTATGGTAGTGGCGCAAAGCTTGCTGGTATCGAGCAGCTCGTACAGCAGCCTGAAGACGATCTTCCTCAAGGAGCAGTGCGTCATCTTGTCGCAGCTACTCTTGCTCAAGCTCATCATAAGCGAGCACTCGAGGTGACCCGTATACGAGTTCCGTGGGGAGAACTGCCTCCGCTCCATAGACTAGAGCGAAAGGTGTTTGGCCAGTGGCTCGATTTGGCGTCGTTCTGATCGACCAAAGAACCACCGGCAGCTCCTCGATCCAGTTTCTTCTGCACTTGTGCAGCCTATCGAAAGTTCTGGTCTTGAGCCCGCGCAGCACTTCAGCATTTTCCCTCTCCGCTTGACCGTAGCTTCTCGGATGAGCAACAGAAGCGAAGCAGATCTTGGCGCCAAGATCTTGGACGTACTGCATGAAGGTGCGGCTCGTGAATTGCGTGCCGTTGTCGGTGATGATCCCGTTAGGGATCCCGAAACGGCAAACAATCGACCTGAAGAACTTGATTGCTGACTGTGCTATCACCTTCCTCACTGGCTCCACTTCCGGCCACTTTGTGAACTTGTAGATTGCAACGTACAAGTACTCAAAGCCCCCGACAGCTCGGGGAAAGGGGCCGAGGATGTCGAGCCCCCAGACCGAAAATGGCCAGGATAAAGGGATCGTCTGGAGAGCTTGAGCTGGCTGGTGTATCTGCTTGGAATGGAACTGGCACGCTTCACACTTGGTTACTTGTGCAGTTGCATCCTGGAGGGCTGTCGGCCAAAAGAAACCTTGCCGGAACGCTTTGCCGGCAAGTGCTCTGGCGCCAATGTGGTGACCACATATGCCTCCATGTATCTCTGCCAACAGCTTTTGTCCGTCTTCCCGGCAAATACACTTCAATTTCACACCGTTGAGTCTTCTTCTGTACAGTGTGTCGTCGAAAAACTGGTACATACTTGACTGCCGGGCTACTCTCTCCGCTTCTTCTTGCTCTTCGGGAAGTTCTCCTGTCTGAAGGAAATGGACAATCTGCTGTGCCCATGCTGGAGCTTGTGGCTCGACAACAAAGACTAAAGGCACATCTGCTGCTGCGGGAACACCCGCTTCTACGGCGAGAACCTGCGGCTCTGCCGGAGCTTGATGTTCCCCGGCAAGCTTGCCGGAGCAAAGCTTGTCGGAAGCGTCTGCTGCAACGGAACAAATCATAAGGCTTGCCGGAGCAGACTGCTCCTCAGCATCCTTGCTGTTGATCTTGGGGACCTTCTTGGCGGCGGCTTCGGGGAGCTCTGCCGGAAAGTAGTCACCAGAAATCAGCTTCCTCTTCTTGCTCTGTCCAGTTGATGGTGTTACAGACGGTTGAGTCAGCTTGAGCACAAAGATCCCTGGTTCCACAGGTAACTTTAGTGCGGCGCACTTCGACAGGCCATCAACAATGTCATTCTGAGCTCTTGGAATATGCTCCATCTGTAGGCCGTCGAAGTGCTCTTCTAGCTTTCTCACTTCATCAACATATGCTTCCATCAATGGACTCTGATAATTCTTGTTCACTTAGCGGACGACAAGCTGTGAGTCACCCCTGACAATGAGTTTCTTGATCCCAAGGTCCACTGCGATCCTGAGATCGGCAAGCAGTCCTTCATACTCTGCAGTATTGTTGGTTGCTTGCTCCTTGGGAAAGTGCATCTGGACTACGTACTTGAGGTGCTCTCCGGTGGGTGCGACAAGCAGCACGCCCGCACGGGCGCCTTGCAGCGAGAAGGCACCATCAAAGTACATCAGCCACTCTTTGCTTGCTTCCTTGACGGGGATGCTCGTCTCTGGAATTTCTTCATCTGGCGTTGGCGTCCACTCTGCTATGAATTCTGCCAATGCTCTGCTTTGGATAGTTGAAGTACTTTCAAACTTGAGGCCAAAGCTTGACAGTTCCAGCGCCCACTCGACAATCCTGCCTGTTGCTTCTGGATTTTGCAGTATCTTCTTCAACGGAAAGCGAGTGACAACTGTGATCTCATGTGCTTGGAAGTAATGGCGCAGCTTTCTCGAGGCCATGAGAAGGCCGAAAAGCAATTTCTGCACACCAGAGTACCTTGACCTAGCCCCCTGCAGAAGGGAACTGACAAAGTAAACTGGGCGCTACACCATTCTCTTCTGCACTTTATCATGCTCTTGCGCAGATCCATCCTTGTCGGGACCAGAGCTTGCTGGACCAGAGCTTGTCGGCGAAGCCCCCTGCTTGTCGCTGGATGCATCTGCCGCGGTTGCTGGCTCATCGTCTACCTCCCTCTCCGCTACTAACGCAGCACTAACCACTTGATCGGTTGCCGCTATATATAGCAGCAACTTCTCTTGTGGCCTAGGTGTGACAAGTGTTGGAGTGGAGGACAGGTATCTCTTCAAGTCCTGCAGGGCAGCCTCCGCCTCCGGAGTCCATTTCATTGGACCTACCTTTTTCAATATTTTGAAAAATGGCAGGGCGCGCTCAGCAGATCTAGAGATAAACCTGCTGAGAGTAGCCACGCAACCGGCAAGCCTTCGTACATCCTTGATGCGCTTTGGTGCTTCGATCTGCTCAATGGCCTTGATCTTGTCAGGATTGGCTTCAATTCCCCGCTGAGACACAAAGAACCTGAGAAGCTTGCCGGAAGGGACTCCAAATACGCACTTCTCGGGGTTAAGCTTGAGGTTGATCTTGCGCAGATTTGCAAATGTTTCGTCTAAATCTTGAACCAGGGTCGCCCTGTCCTTGCTCTTGACCACTATGTCATCCATGTAGGCTTCCACATTTCTGTGCATCTGCGGTTCAAAAGCGTGGTGGACTACCCTTGCAAATGTTGAACCAGCATTCTTCAAACCAAAAGGCATCCGTACGAAATAGTACGTGCCACACGGGGTGATGAATGCGGTCTTCTCCTCATCCTCTTCTGCCATGAAGATCTGATGGTATCCTGAGTATGCATCAAGAAATGAGAGCAAATCACATCCGGCCATGGAGTCAACAATCTGATCGATGCGCGGCAAGGGAAATGGGTCTTTGGGACAAGCTTTATTGACATCAGTGAAGTCGATACAAAGCCTCCATTTTCTGTTAGCCTTGCGCACAACTACAGGATTGGCCAACCACGTAGGATGGAGCACTCCTCTGACAAGGCCTACTGCTTCCAACTTCTTGATTTCTTCTGCGATGAATTCTTGGCGCTCCACTGCCTGTTTCCTGACTTTTTGCTTGACGGGCCGCGCATGAGGACAGACGGCAAGGTGGTGCTCAATTACTTTCCTGGGAACACCGGGGATGTCAGACGGTTGCCACGCAAACACGTCGACATTCGCCCGCAGGAAAGCAACGAGCGCGCTTTCCTATTTGGGGTCGAGAGTGGCACTGATGGTGAAGGTACCACCAGTGCCGTCCTCCTTGGCGGACACCTTCTTGGTCTCAGGTGGAGCTGCCATTGCCTTCTTACACTTGCCAGTGGAGCTCGATGGTGCGTCCTCGATGGTAGCACAGCACTCCGAAGAGGTGCGCTTGCCGGAGTGGGCATCAGAACTCTTGCCGGACTTGGTCTTCTTCTTCGCCCCGGGAGCTTCAGCGGCAAGTGATTGGCGATCTGCTGCGGCTGCTGCTTCTCGGTAGATCTTGTCGGCGCAAATAAGGGCATCCTTCTTGTCGCCGGGGACAGAGATGACACTTATCGGGCCTGGCATCTTCAGTATGTTGTAGGCATAGTGAGAGGCTGCCATGAATTTGGCGAGTGCTGGACGGCCGAGTATCCCATTGTAAGGCAATGGGAAGTCAGCAACGTCAAAAGTGACCCTCTCAGTCCTGAAGTTCAACTCGCTGCCAAATGTTACCGGCAACATGATCTTTCCCTTTGGCTTACTCCTTCCCGGGTTGATTCCTTGAAATGTGCCGGTTTCTTCGAGCTCGCTGTCAGGGATCTGGAGTTTCTGGAGCACCGCGGAGGAGATCAGGTTCAAGCCGGCCCCACCGTCAACTAACATCTTAGTAACCTTGAGGTTGCGGATAGTTGGTGAAACCAACATCGGCAAGCACCCGACCGCAGTTATGCGATCGGGGTGGTCCTCAATATCAAAGATGATAGGCGTGCTGGACCATTTCAGAGGCTTGCGTGACTCAGTGGGTGGTTCTGCTGCATTAACTTCCCGCACCCACTGCTTGAGCTGGCGGTGCAAAGTATACAGAGAAGCTCCACCGTCAACGCACAGGACCTCTCTGGCTTTCTGGAACTCCTGCTCATCGGTCTCCTCATCATCCATGTCTTCATCGTCGTCGTCATCTTCATCCTTGTCGCGGCCACGAGGAGGTGTGTCTCCTTGCCGCTGCTTGGCCTTGCCGCGGCGTCCTCCTCGGCCGGGATGTTTCTTGCCGGATCCTCCAGCACCTTCTTGGGCCTTCTCCTTGTCGCGCCGCTCGTATTCAGCTTTCTGTTGCTCAACAAGCTGCTCGACTTTCTTGCAGCTCTGGAGATCGTGGCCCTTGGTGCGGTGGATCTTGCAATACTGCTTGCTGGTACCGTCCTGCTTGTCGGCAACTGCCACCTCCGCGGCAACCTCCTTGCCGGAGCTGCCAGCTTTGGGCGTCTTGCCGGACTGCTCAACGACCAGCACCTCTGTTCCTTTCTTCTTCCTGTTATTCCACCGTCGGTTTTTCTTGGTCGGGGCAGCATCCTCACTGTCAGATCCTCCTGCTCCTATGTTCTCTCCGGGGAGTCTCCTCCCTTCCTCAGCACGTGCACACTTGTTGGCCAGGGCATATAGCTCATTGACGTCTCTGATATTGCACATCGCCATCTCCTCCCGCATCCTGCGGTTTCGCACGTTCTGGTGGAACACGCTGATCACCGCGGCAGGGTGGACGTCTGGGATGTTGTGCTGTACACTGCTGAATCTCTGAATGTACTTGCGCAGGGGCTCTCCTTCCTTCTAGGCGAGTAGATGAAGGTCACTCTCTTGGCCATGAGGCTTGTGGCCGCCTGTGAAGGCGCCGACAAACTGATGGCATAGATCGGCCCAAGAGGATATGGAGTTGTCCGGCAAGTGCATGAGCCAGGATCTGACGTTGGGTTTGAGCAGCAGCGGGAAGTAGTTGGCAAGGGTCTTGTTGTCCCGTCCCCCGGCAGCCTGCACCGCAATGGTGTAGATGCTGAGGAACTCCGACGGATGCGTCTTGCCGTCGTACTTCTCCGGTACGTCTGGCTTGAAGTTCTTCGTGCTGGGCCACTGGACTCACCGCAGCTCACGAGTGAACGCAGGGCAACCTACCGCGTACGGCAAGTCGCCTGGTTCCTCTGGCGCATGCATGTCAACAGAAGGCCTAGCGCGCTTGTCGGATTGACGTCGCGCTTCTCTTTGGCACTCGATGCGAGTACGAGCGTCTTCTTGCTGTCGATCGCGAAGAACTTGGCGCTGATCGCGACGAGCTCGTGGATCCGACGATGCGGTGGAGTCGCTGTCGAGGTGGGTCCGACGAGTCGGCGATCTTTGCCTTCGGGGTGGTGATTGCATGGTGGTTGCACCTCCACAAGTTTCGTTGCCACCGGCTCGCACCTGGCAACCCTGCCGCGGCAATGACGCGCTCGGCTGCCGTGGAGTGTCGCCATTGGCGTAGCCGATGAGACTCTGAATGGTGGCCCTCCATTCGTCGATCTTGTCCGACATTGGAGGGTAATCCAGGAGCAGTTGAGCTCGCGCCAAAGCTTCTGCCGGAGTGGTGGGTGGCAGTGGCGGACGGCGCGAGGAGCAGGATGTGCTCGGACTTCTAACTATGTTAGAAGGAGCATTATCCCGTCCGGGCGACCGTGTCTCACTCGTGCTGGTACGCTGGTGTGCATGCTGGTCTTGAGCGCCCCAGGATCCACCAGCTTGATCTTGGCCCAACCAACGTATGGTACTGCGAGTACCATGATGTTGTCGGTCCTGCACCTCCTGAGATGGGCGCGGAACAAGCGTGGACGTCGAAGTCTGCGCCGCCTTGCCCTTGGACCTGGCAGCGTCGTGAGCTTCCTCGTCGACATCCATCCTTCCGCCAGCGTCTACCCCACCACCCATTTGCTTCGGTGGTGGTGGGATCGACGCGGACGGAACAGCTGCCTCCGAAGCCTTCTTCTTCAGTGGCATGTTGATGAAGAAAATGAAGATCTAGCTCGTGTGAACGCCGGATCAGGTTCACGCAATCTCGACACCCCCTACCTAGCGCGCCAAAGATGTCGGGGAAACTGATCCACGAACACCTATGGGGCCGGCGGACTATGGCCCCTTTCGGTTCGGCGGGGGGCGGAGGTCGCACGAAGAGCGGATCGAGGCGAAGCACACGAGCAGTTTACCCAGCTTCGGAGCTCTCCGGAGAGATAATACTCCTACTGGTGCTTGTCTGATTCTATTATGTTCTTGCTCGAGAGTGAGCTAAGTGTTTCTCTGGCTTCCGAATGATCCGAACCCCCCCTACGTTGCGCATGGGCCTCCTTTTATATTCTCAAGGGGTCGCCGACAGGTGGCAACGCAGAGAAGGGTAAAAGTGTAAAAAGAGAGGTGGTTGGTACAGTTACTTGTACAGTGCACCCTACCTAACCCTGACGGCAGGGGACAAGGGCATTAAATGCCTATCTGCGTCGCCCAAACAGTGCAGAAAAGTACCGTCAGGGACGCCACCGCTCGCCACGACGGCAGTCTTGTCAGCTTCGCATGCCACTGCGCACCGCTGGCTGCACAGCCTTCCGCCACGCGCGCCTGGAGAGGCCCCCAGAGCAACACGTTGGTGGATGCGCTGGAGCGTGGGCGCAGAGTGGCCGCCTGCTGCGGCAAGCGCCTTGCCGCGGCTGTTGTCTTGTCGGGTCCGGAAGCTCGTCGCTCACCGGGCCCTGATATGCCTTGGTTGGTCTTCCCGGCAAGCTCCTCTTGCCGGGGCCTTGTCGCCTTGCCAGGACGTGTAGTGCGTCGCGGCAAGCTCCTTGGGATGGCTTGGTTGGCCTTCCCGGCAAGCTCCTCTTGCCGGGGCCTTGTCTTGAATACTTTGTTCTTGAATGGCTCCAAAGGAACCATGGAGGACCTTGGCGGTCGCCCGGCAAGCCTTGCCGCGGGGCGCTGCAACTGCCCGTGCACAAGTTCGGGGTACTAGGGTACCCCTATTCTAGTACACTGACACAGTCCGTCGCTTCTATTGCTTCCATAACAAGATCGTATAAAGCTTATTTTCTCTGCACTAACAAGTCATACATATTTAGAGAGCAATTTTTATTGCCTGCAACATGACAACTTACTTGAAGGATCTTACTCAATCCATAGGTAGGTATGGTGGACTCTCATGACAAAACTGGTTTAAGGATATTTGGAAGCACAAGTAGTATCTCTACTTCATGCAAGGAATTTTGGCTAGCATGAGGGGGAAAGGCAAGCTCAACATGTTGGGAAGATCAATGACAATATACTTTAACTGAGATGTTAGAAAACATAAACCATTACGTTATCTTCCTTGTCCAACATCAACTCTTTAAGCATGTCATACTTAATGAGTGCTCACAATCATAAAAGATGTCTATGATAATATATTTGCATGTGAAAACCTCTCTTTCCTTATTACTTCCTATTAATTGCAACGATGACCAAAACTACATTTATCAACTCTCAACAAATTTTATGCCTCATACTTTCTATGTGTGAAGTCATTACTATCCATAAGATCAATATGAACTATTTTATTCTTTTTATTCTTTCTACTTTCTCAAGATCATGGCAAGATAGCAAAGCCCTTGACTCAACACTAATCTTTATTATAGATAGCTCACGGACTCGATTACAAAAGAGATCACAAAGCAAAACTCAAAACTAATTGATACTAAAACTTTAATCTACTAGATCAAGATACTACTAAAAGGATCGAACTAAATAAAACGGTAAAGATAGGAGTGTGATGGTGATACGATACCGGGGCACCTCCCCCAAGCTTGGCAATCGCCAAGGGGAGTGCCCATACCCATGTAATTATGTCCTCGAAGGTGGTGAAGTAGGAGTTGTCGATGATGTAGGCTTTTCGTCTGTCTTCCAAGGCATAGGCTCACCATCATAGAAGGATGATCGAGTCTCTCAAATTCTCAAATCTGCAGCCAAACTCATCGTCTTGAATCTATATTCATACTCACAATTTTGGTTTTGCAGGTCATAAATCTGTGCTTGGAGGTGCTTGATTTTCTCTTAAAGCTTAAAGATGGTCTTTGAGGGAGTCCCGAATTAGGGGGTGTCCGGATAGCCGAACTATAACCTTTGGCCGGACTCCTGGACTATGAAGATACAAGATTGAAGACTTCGTCCCGTGTCCGGATGGGACTTTCCTTGGCGTGGAAGGCAAGCTTGGAGATGCGGATATGTAGATCTCCTCCCATTGTAACCGACTCTCTGTAACCCTAGCCCTCTCGGGTGTCTATATAAACCGGAGGGTTTTAGTCCGTAGGACGAACAACAATCATACCATAGGCTAGCTTCTAGGGTTTAGCCTCTCTGATCTCATGGTAGATCTACTCTTGTACTACCCATATCATCAATATTAATCAAGCAGGAGTAGGGTTTTACCTCCATCGAGAGGGCCCAAACCTGGGTAAAAACATCGTGTCCCTTGTCTCCTGTTACCATCCGCCTAGACGCACAGTTCGGGACCCCCTACCCGAGATCCGCCAGTTTTGACACTGACATTGGTGCTTTCATTGAGAGTTCCGCTGTGCTGTCGCCATCAGGAAGGATGCCTCACCCCATCTTTAAAGACAGCACTGTTGCTAAAGGAGCTTTGGCTATCGGCCAAACTCTCCGGCTAGGCGGTTTTCTTATGACCGCCTGTTCGGCCGCCGCACCGATGATGACTTCTTGGGTCATCAAAAGCAATATCCACGTCAACTCGGAACTCGCCGAGCAGCTAGATCTGATGGAGCTCTCTTCCTTAAACGAGCTCTTGGATCACATCGCCGCCCTGGGAGTCGCTACAGACTATGATCAGATTGGGCTTAAACCCGATCTGAGAGAGATTAACTCTCCCCAGGTCACCCACCACGTTGTAGTGGTGGAGGAACAATGCGGCCAGCCTTCATCTATCCTAAGGACTAGTTATGTCCGGATTCCCGATCCCTCCGAGCCGGATACCCGCGGAGGGGAGGACGTCACTCAAGCCCTGAACCTAAAGTCAGGCAGCGGGCTAGATTCATTGGACGACGTCCAAGAACCCAAGCTTCTGAGTTCGGAAACTCCTTGGCCTCTGAGTGTCAGATTGGGCGAGGTTCCGTATTTAATTCCACCCGCCCACCCAAATATAAGGGATCTATCCCAAATTCGGCAAGAGCCTGCAGAAACAGTACACCATTACTGGGCCAGATTCCTCCTAGTTATGAACAGGATAGAGGACTGCCGCGAGGAGGATGCAATTTCATTCTGCTGCAATGATTGCACGGACAAGGGAATCCTCAACGCCATAAGTCGCCGTGAAATTACACTCTTCGCCGACTTGGCATCCATAGTACGAAAGTACTGTGCGATGGAAAGCACATGGAAAACCGAAATAAAATTTTGGGACAATCCGACCCTGAATACAACCCCAGTCCGAAATAAAAAGGTGCATTATCGCCAGGCACCTGGGTTAAACACCAAAAAGCAAAAACCCTCTATAGGGCATGGAACCGTACTGGAGGGATGGCTCAATGGACCCTGTAAAATTCATAGTACAGAGGATGCCACACCAACTCATAGCCTTAGAGCATGTTGGATACTTCGGCAGCTGGCCAGAAGTGGCGAGGAGCTTCTAACTCCAGAATTCACAGAGCACCAGCCCAGGGATACCAGTACAGTATTAACAGTCTTTGAGACTTTCGCATCAAATAATATGCGGAAATGAACACTCCGCAGCCTTGCCGAAGTCTACCAAGTAGGAACAATAAACCCATGGAGTGACACGGCTATTACCTTTAATGCCAGTGATGAACCTAAATTCCGAACAGCCCGAGCACCAGCCGCATTGGTCCTCAGTCCAATAGTGGACGACTTTCGCCTTACCAAGGTACTCATGGACGGCGGCAGCAGATTGAACCTCATTTATGAGGAAACCCTTCAAAAAATGGAAATAGACTGGAGCTGCATTGAGCGAAGCAACATAACCTTTAGAGGAATAATCCCTAGTCGGGAAGCATGCTGTACAGGAAAATTCACACTAGATGTGGTGTTCAGCACGCTGGATAATTACAGGTCCGAGGAGGTCACGTTTCAAGTGGCCCCGTTCAACAGCGGATACCATGCTCTACTAGGGCGAGAGGCATTCACAATTTTTCAAGCTATACCCCATTACGGGTACATGAAGCTCAAAATGCCTGGACCCAGCGGAATCATCACTCTTGCTAGTGACCCGGACATAGCACTCCGCGCCGAAAACAAGACAGCCGCACTAGCCCTTGAGGCACTATCCGAAGCCCTAGCGGCCGAGGAACTGACAGTGCTGCGCTCCACGGTGAACAGGGACGACACGATACTCGATAAAAGATCCAAGTCCACCTCCTTTAAACCGGCGGACGAAATAGCCAAATTCCATGTCCATCCAACGGACCCTACAAAAAGGGCCTCCATCGGGGCGCAATTAAACCCTGATGTAGACGCTGCACTACGAGATTTCCTACGTGAAAATTGGGACATTTTTGCCTGGCACCCTTCAGACATGCCAGGAATCCCATGCAGGCTGGCCGAGCACAGCCTAAACATCCTAAAAGGATCAAGCCTGTTAAGCAGGCTCTTCGGCGTTCCTCCGAACCTAAGAGACAAGCCATTGGAGAGGAGCTAGCCAAATTATTGGAGGCCGGATTCATTAGAGATATGAAACATCCGGACTGGCTAGCAAACCTGGTGATGGTACCAAAGAAGGACAAATCCTGGCGCCTATGTGTCGATTTCAAAGACCTCAATAAGGCTTGCCCAAAGGATCCCTTTCCACTCCCCCACATCGATCAAATTATCGACGCTACCGCAGGACACGATTCATTGTGTTTCCTCGACGCATACTCCGGCTACCATCAAATTAAGATGGCAGAGCCAGACCAAGCCGCAACGGCATTGATCACCCCATACGGCCCATTCTGCTTCAACACAATGCCCTTCGGGCTCAAAAACGCCAGCGCAACATATCAGCGCATGATTCAGACATGTCTGGCAAACCAGATCGGCAAAACAGTGGAGGCATACGTAGATGACGTGGTCGTCAAAACCAAGCATGTCGAAACTCTAATAGACGACTTGAGGCTCACATTCGATAACCTCCGGACATATGACATCAAGCTTAACCCGGAAAAATGCGTTTTCAGCGTACCAGCCGGAAAGCTCTTGGGGTTCATTGTATCCGGTAGAGGAATTGAAGCAAACCCAGCCAAGATCCGAGCTCTGTCACAATTGGATATTCCAAAAGACCTCAAACAAACACAAAAATTGACTAGATGCGTGGCGGCTCTAAGCCGCTTTATCTCCCGCTTGGGAGAAAAGGCATTACCCCTTTATCGCCTCCTCTGGTGCACCGAACACTTCGAGTGGACGGATGCCGCCACGGCCGGACTCGAAGAAATAAAAGCCATATTAGCAACAAACCCGGTCCTGGCCGCGCCTAACATCGGCGAACCAATGCTATTATACATTGCGGCAACTCATCAAGTTGTAAGCACAGTGCTCGTCGTCGAACGAGAAATGGACGGATACAAATTCCCCCTTCAAAAACCAGTTTACTACGTGTCCACTATCCTCACTCCATGCAAGTCACGGTACCCGCATTATCAAAAGATAGCGTACGTGGTGTTTATGGCATCCCGGAAGATGCGACACTACTTTCAAGAGTGTTCAATAACAGTAGCCTCCGAAGTACCTCTTAACGACATTATAAACAACCGTGACGCGACGGTCCGGATTGCCAAATGGGCCATTGAGATCCTCCCATTCGACATAACCTACAAGCCACGGCGAGCTATCAAGTCGCAAGTTTTGGCCGACTTCGTCGCCGAATGGACTGAAGCCGAACTCCCTAAAGAGTACGTCACATATTCCAATTGGGTCATGCACTTCGACGGCTCCAAAATGTTAGCTGGTCTGGGGGCTGGCGTCGTTCTGACATCCCCAACAGGAGATACAGTTCAATACGTATTCCAGATAATGTATACAGACTCCAATAACGCAGCCGAATACGAGGCCCTTCTACATGGTCTTCGGATGGCAATCTCCATGGGCATTCAACGCCTAGAGGTGCGTGGGGATTCGAACCTTGCGATATCCCAAATAAATGGAGACTTTGACGCCAAGGATCCGAAAATGGCAGCTTATCGCAACGCCATCCTAAAAATGTCAGCTCGGTTCGAAGGGCTCAAATTTCACCATATAGCCCGGGAAAACAATCAGGCAGCAAAAGTCTTGGCACGCATCGGTGCAAAGCGCGATGCAGTCCCCCCAACATTTTCTTGGAGAGGTTATTCAAGCCATCCGTATCATGGGAAGGGGAATCCAGAAATAACAGCCCGGATCCAACTGCACTGCCCGACACCGAACATTCTGACTCAACGGGAGGCTCGGCCAACGAAGTAACATCCTCAGCCCACGTAATAATGGCAGTCATTGCCCCGTGGACAAAACCATTCCTACCCTACCTGACGAGGCACGCTGCATAGTGCGGCGATCTAAAGCCTATGAAGTCCATGAGGGAGAGCTTTATAAGAAAAGCACCACCGGAGTCCTTCAAAGGTGTATCTCCGAAGAGGAAGGGCGAAATCTCCTGGCTGAAATTCATGCCAGACTCAGCGGGCACCACACCGCAGCCCGGGCCCTTGTAAGAAAGGCCTTCCGTACAGGATTTTATTGGCCGATGGCCGGGCAAATGCTCAGGACTTAGTCCAACGATGCGTCGGTTGCGAACTCTTTGCTAACCAAAGCCATATGCCACCCACCGCCCTCCAAACTATACCCATTACCTGGCCCTTCGCGGTCTGGGGGCTTGACATGGTTGGACCCCTTAAGGGAGGAACCCACAAGCAAAAATACCTACTGGTCATGGTGGACAAATGCACCAAATGGATAGAGGCCAAGCCTATTAAGATGGCCGAATCCGGACCGGTGATAGACTTCATATCAGGGGTCGTACACCGTTACAGCGTCCCCCATAGCATCATCACTGATAACGGCATGAACTTTACAGCCGACGAGGTCAAACTCTGGTGCAAAAACATGGGCATCAAGCTCGACTACGCTTCAGTGTATCACTCACAAACGAACGGTCAAGTCGAGCGAGCAAATGGTCTAATCATGAGCGGCATCAAACCCAGATTAGTGCGGTCCCTCAAGGAATCTAACATGCACTGGGTAGAGGAGCTCGACTCCGTACTCTGGGGGCTGCGGACCACACCGAATCGCACTACCGGATTCACACCATTCTTTATGGTATACGGCGCAGAGGCAGTTTTGCCCTGCGACATAATTCATGACTCACCTCACGTGCGCATGTACGAAGAAAGAGAAGCCGAACTCGATCGGCAGGACAGTTTGGACGCCTTAGAGGAGGAGCGCGACGTGGCAAAACCCTGTTCCGCATTCTATCAACAGCAGGCTCGAAGATATCAAAGCAGAGAAGTACGGGCCAAAACTTACAATGTTGGCGAGTTAGTTCTACGCCTGCCGGACAAGAAAAAGGACAAACTCAAGCCCAAATGGGAAGGTCCCTTCATAATTGACCAAGTCCTGACTGGTGGAGCGTATCGTCTGCGAGATGCATCAGATAACCGACTCGAGCCGAACCCATGGAACGCAGCCCGTCTACGAAGATTCTACGCCTAGCGCCGGACTCTGTGTTCGTCTCCTTCCTCTGTCTATCTTTTACACATTAGTTGTCTTATATTTCTCTCCTTCTCCCTCCTTTTCCCTTACAGCCTTCAAGGGCTCGTTTGCGCCTTGTTCGCACACAATTGATGCGCTATCCGCGCTCATAATACATGGGGGCTTCTCTAACAGAAGCTTGTTTATACGAGCCTCATGCCCAACACATGTGTCACACTTCCGCATGTACCTTTTATTCACTATTATATGCATCGATATGACTTAAGTTTTGGCCAAGCTGGGTTGCCTGGCTCCTATGCTTACCCCTACGTTCCCGATTGTTCGGCTAGGCGGTAAAGGGAGCACCTCTGCGATTGTTACTGCCGGGTCAGCCGGATGTGTACCTCAGACTGGGTGAAGCCGAAAGCTAGCGTTCTTAAGGGAATATTCGGTCGATGAACTAAAAGATGATTTCTCAGTCGTTTATTTATCCGCCCCTAGATGCTTTTCTGCTTTTTTCGCAATCCGGACATGCACTTTAGGGCATGCCTCCCAGGGAAAGGAACCCCTAACGGAACTATTCTCCCTGAAAGATGTTTCTTAGTAACCATGTAATATAACATAACTAGTTGGGCACTTGTCTGTTCAAGCACTAATGACCCCTACGCCTGGTCTCCATGCATGCCCCGGTTCTTACATAACCGAGAGGGTATTCGGACACACTCCGGACTGTCGGGTCCCGAGGTTGAAGCGAAAAGGTCCGCCATGACAAACGATCTACAATCCGGCTAGAAGGCATTTTACATGTCATCTTAAATTACATAGTCAATTTGACTGGGTATATTCCTCTTCAATACCATCCAACAGGCTGTCTAGTTTACAGTCCTGTTGGGAATATTTGGCGGCCAACTCTACCTGGCCGTACACTAAACTAACATGGATCTCCTTCCCATCAGGCCCTATAGGTCCGACCTCGGCCATGTGGTTTGGGTCAGCCTTCGTGTGCCGCGTCTTCACCATGGCCCAGGCCTCCCTGGCGCCTTGACGGTAGGCCGATATCTTCCATAATCGGAAGCGCTGCCGTGCTCCCTTCAGCTTCTCTGCAAGCTCTCCGAGGCCTTCGGGCAGGGAGACGGATGACCACAAGGCCTGGGCGACGCCTTGCATCACCTGCCGAACTCGTTCGTGTAGTTGTGAGAGCTCGAGAAGAAGGTCACCCGTAGAACCGGGCATTTCCTCTGCAGGTCGACCTGTCAGCATACCTACAGACATAACTCTGTCAATCGACTTCCTTGCCGAACTCTTTTTTCGAAGTTCGTTCAAGCACTTACTAAAAATGCCACGTCAAAGCCGCCGGTTCTCCTTCACGAAGTCCGACAGCTGAGAACGAACATCCTTTAGTTCCTCGCCCAGCTGGGTGTTGGCATCTTGGAGCTTATTCTTCTCTTGCCTCACCCTCATAAGCACGCTCTCACCGGCCTTTAACCGGCGTAAGAGTTGTTGTTTGTCCGGATCCACTTTGGCGCCATCTGCAATGTTATTGTCAGATTTTCACACATGCCGCACTTTGCAACATACTTATCTTTCGAAGCATATATTACCAGAGGGGGTCTCCTTGGCCTCCCTTGTCACGGCTAGTGCGGCCTCAAGTTGGGCCTTGCACTCTTCCAGCTCCTGGGACAGTTGGGTATTCTTTTCTGTAAGATCCTGCATAACAAATGATCCTTAAATCAGTTGTTCTAACTATTTCAAGTCTCGGGGGCTACTGACATATATAACCACCAATTTTTCTCACCCGTATGTCTTTTACATACTGCTGTGTGGCTCTGGCTAGACCATTTCGAGCGGCACGGAGGTACGCATCCCCCGTATTTAAGGCATCCAATGCCTCTTGGGAGAAACAAGCGTCACGAAGAATTGACCGGCGACGCCTGTGGTTCATGGCACTCTCCACCTCCGAATTGGTGGCAGACAGCCCGTCCGCATCCTCTATCGGAGGAGCGTCCGGTGCGCGCCTCGTGTTCACCTCCGCTTCTGGACCCGGCCTTGAAGCCTGGCCGGTGGAGGCGCGATTGGCAATCTCTCCGGATATAGTCCGGCGAGCGCTCTTTTTCCTGAAAAAAGCACGAGCGTTAGTATGCCTTGAGGGAATAAAGCCTGGGAATAAAATGACGCGTCGTACCGTTTCACCGGCGTCTCAATCCGGGCCGCACTTCTTTTCAGCCTGCTGGGCCTTGATGCCCCTTGTTGGCTAGCCGCCGCAGGCTCGGCCCTCTGCCTCAAGGACTTCCCCTGCAAAAATGCCATTGGTATACGGTGATAAAAAATAAGCACGGGTGGATCATCTCAAAGGTACTAGGACTTCGGTCTCGGTTACTTGTGAGGCTGGAAGTAGTCCGGGATAGTCAGCTGTAATGGGCACTAAGGTGTTTTCCTTGCTCAATTGATGAAACTCCCCATCGATCAGCTCCACACATAAGTCCGGGTCCTCTTGGGAGTCAGGATCGAAGGAGCGTTCCGGGTCCTCGGGTTGTGGAGGAGGGTTGTTTATCTCCTTTATAGACTGGCGTAGCTCCTGCGTTGAAATTGCTAGACTAAATACTTAACTGTGGGAATATGAAATGGATGGGAAAGTGAAAGTATTCGCTTACCCAGCTTGGAGGATTGTACATAGAAAATCCGCCCTGTGGGTTGACGCGGAGGAATTCCTCCTCTTCTCCCTTGTACAAAGCGGACAAGATCTTTATTAGACATGGGGTGGCGTCGTCCTCTTACGACCGCACCAGGTGGCGTCGTCCTCCCCGTTGGAATCCCACATGGGGTGGCCTCTATACTAAAGCGGTTGCACCCCCCGCATAATGCATGTGGCCATGACCTCGATCATGGTCAGTCCGGAATGAGCTAACAACCTTATCCGGCTCATCAGGTAAAGGACGTCCCTGTCATTTTCCTTCTGAGGGCTCCATGGATGCCAGCTTAGGCGCTTCTTCAAAGGAGCATTATCGAACTCAGGGAGGCCGATCCGTACAGGGTCCGGCAGGGGGACGCCTTATATATAAAACCATTCTGAAGGCCAGTCTTCGGACGCCTTCTTTGGGGTTCCAGATAGATATCCGGTCCCGGCGATGCGCCATAGTTCGGCTCCACCCACTTGATATATCGACCCCTCCTGAGATCAGGGCACAAGGCAGAACAACTTCTTCCATAGCGCGAAATGAGACTCGATACCCAAAAACAACTCGTATAGGGCTACGAAGCCCGCAATATGCAATATGGAGGCGGGCGTAAGGCTGTGCAACTGGAGGCCGTAGAACTCCAGGAGCCCTCGGAGAAACGGATGAATTGGAAATCCAAGCCCTCTTATCAAATAAGGGACAAGGCATACCCGCTCTCCTTTGGAGGGATTGGGGACGCTCTCCGCTTGCTCTCCACCATTATAGGTGGCGAGCCCGGCTCGAACCGGGACCATGTAGGCCGGGGGGAGTAACCCCTTGGCTTGGAGCACCACTAGCTCGCTGTGCGGGACGGAGCATCTCTCCCAATCTCCTGACTGAGGGCTGTGGGGCGAGAGGAGGAGCTGCGTCGACTGGCCATGATGGAATGGATCTCTGTTGAATGCGCTCCGATCAATGCTTGCGAAGGGAAGATGGTGTGATTCGGATCTAAATCCCCGTCTCTTCTATAGGCGTCTCATTTGCGCAGCTAGGGGGGTAAATGAAAAAACACCCTGGCTTTTCGCATTCGCTTGACACGTGGAAGATGGCCATTATTGGGCACATAAGCCAAGGAGTGCAACATACACCAGAAGCCGGACACTATTCGACAGGTATATGGAATTTGGAGAAGAACCCACCTTGCAATGCCGAAGACAAATTTGCATGCCGGACTCATCATCATTGAAGCCTGGTTCGGGGGCTACTGAGGGAGTCCCGGATTAGGGGGTGTCCGGATAGCCGAACTATAACCTTTGGCCGGACTCCTGGACTATGAAGATACAAGATTGAAGACTTCGTCCTGTGTCCGGATGGGACTTTCCTTGGCGTGGAAGGCAAGCTTGGTGATGCGGATATGTAGATCTCCTCCCATTGTAACCGAATCTGTGTAACCCTAGCCCTCTCGGGTGTCTATATAAACCGGAGGGTTTTAGTCCGTAGGACGAACAACAATCATACCATAGGCTAGCTTCTAGGGTTTAGCCTCTCTGATCTCGTGGTAGATCTACTCTTGTACTACCCATATCATCAATATTAATCAAGCTGGAGTAGGGGTTTACCTCCATCGAGAGGGGCCGAACCTGGGTAAAAACATCGTGTCCCTTGTCTCCTGTTACCATCCGCCTAGATGCACAGTTCGGGACCCCCTACCCGAGATCCGCCGGTTTTGACACCGATGGTCTCCCCAATGATCTTGGCATCCAGCTTGTGGTTGTTGGTGAACTCCGTGATCATCATCTGGTTGGTATTGAGTCCACGCTCCACCATCCTTTGGCACTTGAAAACTTGTTGCTCCATGGCTTCGAGCTTCGTCTCCATGCTACCGGTACGCCTTGGCCCCTCCACATCGCGGATGTGCAGCACCCCCTCACGCATCTCAATGGTTTGAGGATGTTGCAGCACCTCCGCGAGATAGGGGTTGATAACCCTCTCAAAAAACTTGTCCTGGGGAGCGCTTGGAGACGTCATGGTGCTCTAGATCTGTCAGAAAAACAGCTCGAAGCGAAAATAAGGGATATTTGCGTGATACAGTAGTCAAAACTTTCGAGAGATTATATAATGAATTTTTACCGACCAAAATACGTAACATGCAAGAAAACAGAGTCCGGGAGGCACACGAGGTGGCCACGAGACAGGGGGCGTGCCCAGGAAGGGAGGGCGCGCCCTCCACCCTCATGGAGGCCTCGTGTCCTTCCGGGACTACTTCTTTCTAAAATTCTTAAATATTCCAAAACGGATGGAAATTGCCCTTAGAATTGTTTTGGAGTCGGTTTACTTACCGTACCACATACCTATTCCTTTTTGGAGTCTGAAACATTCTGGAAAGTGTCCCTTATGTATTCCTCCGGGGTTACGGTCTCAATAATATTAGTTTCAACATTGATAGGATTACCTGAGATATAATGTCTAATTCTTTGACCGTTCACCACCCTCGAACTTGTGCCTTCGAAGTTGTTGATTTTTATGGCATCGGAACAATAGACCTCCTCGATAACGTAGGGACCTTCCCATTTAGAGAGAAGTTTTCCTGCAAAAAATCTTAAACAAGAGTTGAATAATAACACATAATCACCTACGTTAAACTCATGCTTTTGTATCCTTTTGTCATGCCAGCGTTTGACTTTTTCCTTGAATAGCTTTGCATTCTCATAGGCTTGGGTTCTCCATTCATCAAGTGAGCTAATATCAAATAACCTCTTCTCAACAACAAGTTTGAAGTCATAGTTGGGCTCTTTAATAGCCCAATATGCTTTATGTTCAAGTTCAAGAGGTAAGTGACATGCTTTTCCATAAACCATCTTATACGGAGACATACCCATAGGATTCTTGTATGCAGTTCTATAGGCCCATAATGCATCATCAAGTTTTTTGGACCAATTCTTCCTAGATCTATTGACGGTCTTTTGCAAAATTAATTTGAGCTCTCTGTTCCTCAACTCTACTTGACCACTAGACTGCGGGTGATAAGGAGATGCGATTCTATGATTAACATCATACTTGGCAAGCATCTTACGGAAAGCACCATGAATAAAATGTGAACCACCATTAGTCATAAGATATCTAGGGACTCCAAACCTCAGAAAAATAACTTCTTTAAGCATCTTAATAGAGGTGTTATGATCAGCACTACTAGTTGGAATAGCTTCTACCCACTTAGTAACGTAATCAACAACAACTAAAATATGTGTATAACCATTAGAGGCAGGAAAAGGTCCCATATAATCAAAGCCCCAAACATCAAACGATTCAATAACAAGAGAATAATTTGTAGGCATTTCTTGTCGTCTACTAATATTACCAATTCTTTGACATTCATCACAAGATAAGACAAACTTACGAGCATCTTTGAAGATAGTAGGCCAATAAAAACCGGATTGCAATACCTTATGTGCAGTTTTATCTCCAGCGTGGTGTCCTCCATATGATTCAGAGTGACACTTGTGTAGGATCTATTCCTGTTCATGCTCAGGTACACAATGTCTAATAACACCATCTACTCCTTCTTTATAAAGGTGTGGGTCATCCCAGAAGTAATGTCTTAAATCATAAAAGAACTTTTTCTTTTGTTGGTATGTGAAACTAGGTGGTATAAATTTAGCAACAATGTAATTAGCATAATCATCATACCAAGGAGCAGTACGAGAAGTATTAATGACCACTAATTGTTCATCAGGAAAGCTATCATTAATAGGTAGTGGGTCATCAAGAACATTCTCTAACCTAGACAAGTTGTCTGCAATGGGGTTCTCAGCTCCCTTCCTATCAATAATATGCAAGTCAAATTCTTGGAGCAAGAGAACCCATCTAATGAGTCTAAGCTTAGCATCATTCTTTTCCATAACATATTTAATAGCAGCATGATCAATGTGAATAGTAACTTTGGAATCAACAATATAAGGTCTAAACTTATCACAAGCAAACACAAATGCTAAGAATTCTTTTTCAGTAGTAGCACAATTTCTCTGGGCAGTATCAAGAGTTTTACTAGCTTACTGGATAACATTCAATTTCTTATCAACTCTTTGCCCTAGAACAACACCTACAGCATAATCACTAGCATCACATATAATTTCAAAGGGTAAATTCCAATCAGGTGGCTGAACAATAGGTGCAGTGATTAAAGCTTTCTTAAGTATTTCAAATAATTCTACACAATCATCATCAAAGACAAAAGGAATATCTTTTTGTAATAAATTAGTCAGAGGCCTAGAGATTTTAGAAAAGTCCTTAATGAACCTCCTATAAAAACTGGCATGACCAAGGAAACTTCTTATACCTTTTATGTCCTTGGGACATGGCATGTTTTCAATAGCATCAACTTTAGCTTTATCAACTTCAATACCTCTCTCAGAAATCTTATGCCCCAAGACAATGCCTTCATTAACCATAAAGTGACACTTTTTCCAATTCAAGACGAGACTAGTGTCTTCGCATCTCTGCAAAACTCGATCAAGGTTGCTCAAGCAATCATCAAAAGAGGATCCATAAACGGAGAAATCATCCATGAATACCTCACAGATCTTTTCACAAAAGTCAGAGAATATAGCCCTCATGCATCTTTGAAAGGTAGCAAGTGCATTACATAAACCAAAAGGCATACATCTATAAGAAAAAGTACCGAAAGGGCAAGTAAAAGTAGTTTTTGATTGATCCTTTGCTGACACAGGTATTTGAGAGAACCCAGAATAACCATCTAGAAAGCAGAAATGTGTGTGTTTGGATAGTCTTTCTAGCATTTGATCGATAAAAGGTAAAGGGTAATGATCTTTCTTAGTAGCTTTATTTAATTTACGGAAATCAATTACCATCCTATAACCTGTAATAATTCTTTGCGGGATCAATTCATCTTTATCATTAGGAATGACAATAATACCACCCTTTTTAGGAACACAATGGACATGGCTTACCCAATCACTATCAGCAACGGGATAATTTATACCTGCCTCAAGGAGCTTTAGTATCTCCTTTCTTACCACTTCTTTCATCTTAGGATTCAATCATTGTTGAGGATCTCTAACTGGTTTGGCATCGTCCTCCAAATTAATTTTGTGTTGGCATAACGTGGGACTAATGCCCTTGAGATCATCCAGCGTATATCCAATAGCAGCACGGTGCTTCTTCAGAGTTTTCAATAATCTTTCTTCTTCTTGTTCTGAAAGGTTAGCACTAATAATAACAGGATATATTTTCTTTTCATCAAGATAAGCATACTTAAGATTATTAGGTAATGGTTTGAGTTCAAATACGGGATCACCCTTGGGTGGGGGAGGATCCCCTAGAATTTCAACGGGTAGGTTGTGTTTCAGAATAGGTTTCTGTTGAAGGAACACTTCATCTATTTCCCTTCTTTCCTTCATAAACATATCATTTTCATGGTCTAGCAAATATTGTTTTAACGGATCAGTAGGAGGCACGGCAATAGAAGCAAGACCAATAATCTCATCCTTACTAGGTGATTCTCTATCACGAGGTTGTCTACGAAACTTAGCAAAAATTAAACTCATGAGACACATCCTCTAAACCAATTGTAACAGTATCCTTTTCACAATCAATCCTAGCATTAACATTATTCAAGAAGGGTCTACCAAAAATAATGGGACAAAAATCATCTTGTGGGGAACTAAGAACAAGAAAATCAGCAGGATATTTAACCTTCCCGCACAAGACTTCAACATCTCTAACAATCCCAATTGGTGAAATAGTATCTCTATTGGCAAGCTTGATAGTAACATCAATACCTTCCAATTCGGCGGGTGCAATATCATGCATAATTTCTTTATATAAGTCATAGGGTATTGCACTAGCACTAGCACCCATATCACATAAGCCATGATAACAATGATCTCCTATTTTAACAGAAATAACAGGCATGCCTACAACAAGTCTATGTATCTTAGCATCTGGTCTAACAATATTAGCAGTCTCACCACAGAAATAAATAACATGCCCATCTAAATTATGATCCAAGAGATCTTTAACCATAGTAATACTAGGTTCAACTTTGATTTGCTCAGGAGGTGTAAAAGTTCTAGTATTACTCTTACGAACAACAGTCGAAGTTTTAGCATGATCCTTTATCCTAACAGGAAAAGGAGGTTTCTCAACATAAGTAGTAGGAACAATAGGATCATTATAAGTGACAGTCTTTTCTTCAACTGTAATAGGTGCAACTACATTTACTTCAATGGGAGGATCATATTTAAACCACTTCTCTTTAGGGAGATCAACGTGAGTAGCAAAAGATTCACATAAAGAAGCTACTATCTCAGAGTCAAGTCCATACTTAGCGCTAAATCCACGAAAAACATCGGTATCCATAAAATATTTAACACAATCAAACTTAGGTTTTATACCCGACTCCTTACCATCTTGGAACCCCAATCTTCAGAGTTGCATTTAATTCTTACCAATAAGTCCCATTTGAATTCAATAGTCTTCAACATATAAGAACCATCACAGGAAGTATCAAGCATGTTGGATCATTTGGAGAAAGCTGAGCATAAAAAAATTGAATTATAATTTCTCTGGAGAGCTCATGATTGGGGCATGAATATAACATTAACTTACGCCTCCCCCAAGATTGAGTGATGCTTTCTCCTTCGCGAGGCTAGAAATTATATATGTAATTACGATCACGATGAACAAGATGCATAGGATAGAACTTCTGGTGAAATTCCAACTTCAATCATTTATAATTCCAAGATCCCGTACCATCACATAGCCTATACCATGTCAATGCATCTCCCTTCAAAGATAAAGGGAATACCTTCCGTTTGACAACATCATCGGGAATACCTGCAAGCTTAAATAATCCACAAACTTCATCCACAAAGATAAGGTGTAAATCGGGATGCAATGTTCCATATCCTGCAAAGGGATTAGCTAGCAGTTTCTCTATCATACCCGAAGGAATCTCAAAGTAAATATTTTCAGTAGGTTCAGTAGGTTGAGGAGCAACTCCTTGCTCTTTTGGTCGGGGTGAAGATACCCCGAACAAGCCCCTCAAAGGATTAGTTTCCATAGTAACAAGTGATAGAAAATTTTAGCACACTATATAAATGTTTCTTTACCATGTTCCACTCACCAAAGGCGCTTCACTCCCCGGCAACGGCGCCAGAAAAGAGTCTTGATGACCCACAAGTATAGGGGATCTATCGTAGTCCTTTTGATAAGTAAGAGCATCGAACCCAACGAGGAGCAGAAGGAAATGACAAGCAGTTTTCAGTAAGGTTTTCTCTGCAAGCACCGAAATTGTAGGTAACAGATAGTTTTGTGATAAGATAAATTGTAATGGGTAACAAGCAATGAAAGTAAATAAAGTGCAGCAAGGTGGCCCTATCCTTTTTGTAGCAAAGGAAAATCCTAGACAATTTCTTATAATGAGAAAATAGCTCCCGAGGACACATGGGAATTATCGTCAAGCTAGTTTTCATCACGCTCATATGATTCGCGTTCGGTACTTTGATAATTTGATATGTGGGTGGACCGGTGCTTGGGTACTGCCCTTACTTGGACAAGCATCCCACTTATGATTAATCCCTATTGCAAGCATCCACAACTACAAAAGAAGTATTAAGGTAAACCTAACCACAACATTAGACATATGGATCCAAATCAGCCCCTTACGAAGCAACACATAAACTAGGGTTTAAGATTCTATCACTCTAGCAACCCATCATCTACTTATTAATTCCCAATGCCTTCCTCTAGGCCCAAATAATGGTGAAGTGTCAAGTAGTCAACATTCACATAACACCACTAGAGGAAAGACAACATACATCTCATCAAAATATCGAATGAATACCAAATTCACATGACTACTAATAGCAAGACTTCACCCATGTCCTCGGGAACAAACGTAACTACTCACAAAGCATATTCATGTTCATAATCAGAGGAGTAATAATATGCATTAAGGATCTGAACATATGATCTTCCACCAAATAAACCAATTAGCATCAACTACAAGGAGTAATCAACACTACTAGCAACCCACAAGTACCAATTTATGGTTTTGGATACAAGATTGGATACAAGAGATGAACTAGGGTTTGAGAGGAGATGGTGCTGGTGAAGATGTTGATGGAGATTGACCCCCTCCCGATGAGAGGATCGTTGGTGATGACAATGGTGATGATTTCCCCCTCCCGAAGGGAAGTTTCCCCGGCAGAACAGCTCTACCGGAGCCCTAGAATTGTTCCGCCAAGGTTACGCTTCGTGGCGGCGGAGTTTCGTCCCGTAAGATTGCCTCTGATTTTTTCCAGGGTAAAAGCCTTCATATAGCAGAAGATGGGCACCGGAGGGCCACCAGGGGCCCAGGAGACAGGGGGGCGTGCCCAGTAGGGGTGGGCGTGCCCCCCTCCTAGCCAGGGTGTGGGCCTCCTCTTGTGATTTCTTCGCCCAATAATTCTTATTAATTCCAAAACCGACTTTCGTGGAGTTTCATGATTTTTGGAGCTGTGCAGAATACATTTCCAATATTTGCTCCTTTTCCAGCCAGAATTCCAGCTGCCAGCATTCCCCCTCTTCATGGTAAACCTTGTAAAATAAGAGAGAATAGCCATAAGTATTGAGACATAATGTGTAATAACAGCCCATAATGCAATAAATATTGATATAAAAGCATGATGCAAAATGGACTTATCAGGAGCTTTCCAGTGTAAATAGTTTTATTTCTTTTCTTTCCTTTGGGGGTCAAGAGTAGAAGACCATAATGAAATTCTTTAGTGGCTCTCATAGGCATGATTGTTGATTTAACTTACAGCCCATATTACCTTGTCTTCTCCCTTGAATTGAATGCTTGCAGATTCCAGCTTAGTCCAATGCACATGCACTATTATTATTATATACACCATTCAGTCGTGCAAGTGAAAGGCAATAATGACGATATATGATGGACTGATTGAGATGAGAGAACCTGGTATGAACTTGACCTCTCTTGTTTTTGTAAATATGATGAGTTCATCGTTCCTGATTCAGCCTATTATGAGTAAACATGTTTGCAATGACAATTAGAGATTATAGTTGCTTATGCCATGCTTAACTATCTAGGAGCTTATAATGATTTACCTTGCATGTCAACATGCTATTAAAATGGTTGTGATGTGGTATGATAGGGTGGTATCCTCCTTTGAATGATTCGAGTGACTTGACTTGGCACATGTTCACGCATGTAGTTGAAACAAATCAACATAGCCATCACGATATTTATGTTCATGGTGGATTATATCCTACTCATGCTTGCACTTAGTGTTGATTAATTTTAATGCATGTTCATGACTGTTGTCGCTCTCTCAGTTGGCCGCTTCCCAGTCTTTTGCTAGCCTTCACCTGTACTAAGCGAGAATACTGCTTGTGCATCCGAACTCCATAAACCCCAAAGTTATTACATATAAGTCCACCATACCTTCCTATATGCGGTATTTATCTGTCGTTCCAAGTAAATTTGTATGTGCCAAACTCCAAACCTTCAAATGAAATTCTGTCTTGTATGCTCGAGCAGCTCTTGTTTCAACTAGGGCTATCTGTATCTTCCATGCTAGGTGGGTTATTCTCAAGGGGAGTGGACTCCGCTCCTCATTCACGAGAAAATGGCTGGTAACCGGGATGCCCAGCCCCATGATAAAAAATATCAAAGAAAATCGAAATAATTAAACAAAACTCCCCCAGGGCTGTTGCTAGTTGGAGGCACTCGTTGTTTCGAGCAAGCCATGGATTGATGCTTGTTGGTGGTGGGGGAGTATAAACTTTTACCATTATGTTTGGGAACCGCCTATAATGTATGTAGCATGGAAGATATCAAGATCTCATAGTTGTTGCATTGACAGTGAAAGTAAACTGCTCAAAATGTTATTCATCTCTATTTTAAAATCGAGCTCTGGCACCTCTACAAATCCCTACTTCCCTCTGTGAAGGGTCTATCTATTTACTTTTATGTTGAGTCATCACCCTCTTATTAAAAAGCACTCGCTGGAGAGCACATTGTCATTTGCATGCATTACTATTAGTTTATATTTGGTATGACTTGATTGGATCTCTTTTACCATGAATTACAATGTTTAGTCAGTCCTTGATCTTTAAAGTTGCTCTGCATTTATGTTTCGCGGTCTCAGAAAGGGCTAGCGAGATACCATCTTGTTATATCATATTATGATTGTTTTGAGAAAGTGTTGTCATCCGAGTTTTATTATTATTGCTCGCTAGTTGATTATGCCACTGATATGAGTAAACATGAGACCTAAGTGTTATTGTGAATGTGGTTACTTCATAATCTTTGCTGAAAACTTGAATGCTGGCTTTACATATTTACAACAACAAGAGCAAACAGAGTTTGTAAAAGTTTTTCTTTATCACATTCAGTTTATCAACTGAATTGCTTGAGGACGAGCAAAGGTTTAAGCTTGGGGGAGTTCATACTTCTCCAATGTATCTACTTTTCCAAACACTTTTGCCCTTGTTTTGGACTCTAACTTGCATGATTTGAATGAAACTAACCCGGACTGACGCTGTTTTCAGCAGAACTGCCATGGTGTTGTTTATTGTGCAGAAAACAAAAGTTCTCAGAATGACCTGAAAATCCACGGAGATAACTTTTGGAAAATATAAAAATAACTGGCGAAACAATCAAGGCCAGGGGCCCTACACCCTGTCCACGAGGGTGGGGGCACGCCCCCCTGTCTCGTGGGCCCCCTGCTGCTCCAACGACCTCAACTCCAACTCTATATATTACGTTTCACGGAGAAAAAAATCAGAGAGAAAGTTTCATCGCATTTACGATACGGAGCCGCCGCCAAGCCCTAATCTCTCTCGGGAGGGCTGATTTGGAGTCCGTTCGGGGCTTCGGAGAGGGGGATTCATCGCCATCGTCATCATCAACCATCCTCCATCACCAATTTCATGATGCTCACCGCCATGCGTGAGTAATTCCATCATAGGCTTGCTGGACGGTGATGGGTTGGATGAGATTTACCATGTAATCAAGTTAGTTTTGTTAGGGTTTGATCCCTAGTATCCACTATGTTCTGAGATTGATGTTGCTATGACTTTGCTATGCTTAATGCTTGTCACTAGGGCCCGAGTGCCATGATTTCAGATCTGAACCTATTATGTTTTCATGAATATATGTGAGTTCTTGATCCTATCTTGCAAGTCTATAGTCACCTATTATGTGTTATGATCCGACAACCCCGAAGTGACAATAATCGGGATACTTCTTGGTGATGACCGTAGTTTGAGGAGTTCATGTATTCACTATGTCTTAATGCTTTGGTCCGGTACTCTATTAAAAAGAGGCCTTAATATCCCTTAGTTTCCTTTAGGACCCTGCTACCACGGGAGAGTAGGACAAAAGATGTCATGCAAGTTCTTTTCCATAAGCATGTATGACTATATTCGGAATACATGCCTACATTACATTGATGAATTGGAGCTAGTTCTGTGTCACCCTATGTTATAACTATTACATGAGGAATCACATCCGACATAATTATCCATCACTGATCCAATGCCTACGAGCTTTTCACATATTGTGCTTTGCTTATTTACTTTTCCGTTGCTGCTGTTACAATCACTACAAAGCTGCTATCGTTACTTTTATCACTGTTACCATTACTATCATACTACTTTGCTACTAAATACTTTGCTGCAGATACTAAGTTATCCAGGTGTGGTTGAATTGACAACTCAATTGCTAATACTTGAGAATATTCTTTGGCTCCCCTTGTGTCGAATCAATAAATTTGGGTTGAATACTCTACCCTCGAAAACTGTTACGACCCCCTATACTTGTGGGTTATCAAGCGTCTTGATCTATCTCTATAGATCTTGATGTTGAATATATAAGTAGCTTCACCGAGGTCTTTCATTGAAAAACTTTTATTCAAGTATCCTTTTATGCTATCCAGAAATGCTACATCATTTCCAATCAATAATATGTCATCCACATATAATATTAGAAATGCTATAGAGCTCCCACTCACTTTCTTGTAAATACAGGCTTCTCTGAAAGTCTGTATAAAACCATATGCTTTGGTCACCTCATCAAAGCATATATTCCAACTCCGAGATGCTTGCACCAGTCCATATATGGATCGCTGGAGCTTGCACACTTTGTTAGGACCTTTAGGATTGACAAAACCTTCTGGTTGCATCATATACAACTCTTCTTTAAGAAATCCATTAAGGAATGCAATTTTGACGTCCATTTGCCAGATTTCATAATCATAAAATGCGGCAATTGCTGACATGATTCGGACAGACTTAAGCATCGCTACGGGTGAGAAAGTCCCATTGTAGTCAACTCCTTGAACTTGTTCATATATGGATCCTATCTCAGATTTCATGGCCTCGGGCCATATATCAGAATCTGGGCTCATCATAGCTTCTTCATAGTTCGTAGGTTTGCCATGGTCTAGTAACATGAGTTCTAGAACAGGATACCATAACACTCTGGTGCAGATCGTGCTCTGGTTGACCTACTAGGCTCAGTAGTAACTTGAGCTAAAGTTTCATGATCATCATCATTAGCTTCCTCTCTAGTTGGTGTAGGTATCACGGGACCGGATTTCTCTGATGAGCTACTTTCCAAATTTAGAGAAGGTACAATTACCTCATCAAGATCTACTTTCCTCCCACTCACTTCTTTCGAGAGAAACTCCTCTAGAAAGGACCCATTCTTAGCAACAAAGATCTTGCCTTCGGATTTGTGATAGAAGGTGTACCCAATAGTTTCTTTAGGGTATCCTATGAAGACGCACTTCTCTGATTTAGGTTCGAGCTTATCAGGCTGAAGCCTTTTGACATAAGCATCGCATCGCCAAACTTTAAGAAATGACAACTTAGGTTTGTTGCCAAACAATAGTTCATACGGTGTCGTCTAAATGGATTTAGATGGTGCCCTATTTAACGTGAATACGATTGTCTCTAATGCATAACCCCAAAACGATAATGGTAAATCGGTAAGAGACATCATAGATCGCACCATATCTAATATAGTATGGTTATGACGCTTGGACACACCATTACGCTGTGGTGTTCCAGGTGGCATGAGTTGTGAAACAATTCCACATTGTTTTAAGTGAAGGCCAAACTCGTAATTCAAATATTCGCCTCCGGGATCAGATCGTAGAAACTTTATTTTCTTGCTACGATGATTCTCTACTTCACCTTGAAATTCTTTGAACTTTTCAAATGTTTAAGACTTGTGTTTCACTAAGTAGACATACCCATATCTACTCAAATCATCTGTGAAGGTCAGAAAATAATGATACCCGCCGCATGCTTCAATACTTATCGGACTGCATACATCAGTATGTATTATTTCCAATAAGTCATTAGCTTGCTCCATTGTTCCGGCGAACAAAGTATTAGTCATCTTGCCTATGAGGCATGGTTCGCAAGTGTCAAATGATTCATAATCAAGTGATTACAAAAGTCCATCCACATGGAGTTTCTTCATGCGCTTTACACCAATATGACCTAAACGGTAGTGCCACAAATATGTTGCACTATCTTTATCCACTTTGCATCTTTTGGCATCAATATTATGAATATGTGTATCACTATGATCGATATTCAATAAACCATTTACATTGGGTGTATGACCATAGAAGGTTTTATTCATGTAAACAGAACAACAATTATTCTCTAACTTAAATGAATAACCGTATTATAATAAACATGATCCAATCATATTCATGCTCAACCAAACACCAAATAACATTTATTTAGGTCCAACACTAACCTCGAAGGTAGAGTAAGTGAGCGATGGTGATCTTATCAACCTTGGAATCACTTCCAACCCACATTGTCACCTCACCCTTAACTAGTCTATGTTCATTTTGCAACTCCTGTTTCAAGTTACTAATCTTAGCAACTGAACCGATATCAAATACCTAGGGGCTACTATGAACACTAGTAAAGTACACATCTATAACATGTATATCAAATATACCTTTGTTCACTTTGCCATCCTTCTTATCCGCCAAGTATTTGGGGCAATTCCGCTTCCAGTGACCATTACTTTGCAGTAGAAGCACTCAGTTTCAGGCTTGGGTGTAGCTTTGGGTTTCTTCATGGGAGCGGCAACTTATTTGCCATTCTTCTTGAAGTTCCCTTTCTTTCCCTTTTGCTGTTTTTCTTGAAACTAGTGGTCTTGTTAACCATCAACACTTGATGCTCTTTCTTGATTTCTACCTTCGCCTATTTCAGCATCGCGAAGAGATCGGGAATCATTTTTGTCATCGCTTGCATATTGTAGTTCACCATGAAGTTTCTAGTAGCTTGGTGATAGTGACTAGAGAACTATGTCAATCACTATCTTATCTGGAAGATTAACTCCCACTTGATTCAAGCGATTGTACTACCCAGACATTCTGAGCATATGCTCACTGGCTGAGCTATTCTCCTCCATCTTGTAGGCAAAGTACTTTTCAGAGGTCTCATACCTCTCGACACGGGCATGAGTCTGAACTACCAATTTCAGCTCTTAGAACATCTCATATGCTTTGTGGCGTTCAAAATGTTTTTGAAGTCCTGATTCTAAGCCGTAAAGCATGGCACACTAAACTATTAAGTAGTCATCATATCGAGCTTTCCAAATGTTCGTAACGTCTGTATCTGCTCCTGCAATAGGTATGTCACCTAGCGGTGCATCAAGGACATAATTATTCTATGCAGCAACGAGGATAATCCTCAGATCATGAACCCAGTCCGCTTCATTGCTACTATCATCTTTCAACTTATTTTTCTCTAGGAACATATCAAAAAATAAGGGAGCTATATCGCGAGCTATTGATCTACAACATAGATTTGCAAAAACTATCAGGTCTAAGTTCATGATAAATTAAGTTCAATTAATCAAATTACTAATGAACTCCCACTTAAATCAACATCCCTCAAGTTGTCTAAGTGATACATGATCCATATCAACTAACCCATGTCCGATCATCACGTGAGATGGGTTATTCATCAATGCTGAACATATCTATGCTGATCATATCTACTATATGACTCATGTTCGACCTTTCGGTCTCCAGTGTTCCGAGGCCATGTCTGTACATGCTAGGCTCGTCAAGTTTACCGAGTATTCCGCCTGTGCAAAACAGTCTTGCACCCGTTGTATGTGAACGTAGAGTCTATCACACCCGATCATCACGTGGTGTCTCAACACGACGAACTGTCGCAACGGTGCATACTCAGGGAGAACACTTATACCTTGAAATTTTAGTTAAGGGATCATCTTATAATGCTACTGCCTACTAAGCAAAATAAGATGCATAAAAGATAAACATCACATGCAATCAAAATATGTGACATGATATGGCCATCATTATCTTGTGGTTTTGATCTCCATCTCCAAAGCATCGTCATGAGCTCCATCGTCACCGGCTCGACACCTTGATCTCCATTGTTGCGTCGTGGTCATCTCACCAACTATTTCTTCTACAACTATCACTAACGCATAGTGATAAAGTAAAGCAATTACATGGTGTTTGCATTTCATACAATAAAGAGACAACCATAAGGCTCCTGCCAGTTGCCGATAACTTTTACAAAACATGATCATCTCATATAATAACTTATATCACATCATGTCTTGACCATATCACATCACAACCTTCCTTGCAAAAACAAGTTAGATGTACTCTACTTTGTTGTTGCAAGTTTTATGTTTCTGCTACGGACTTCTAGCAAGAACCGTTCTTGACTACGCATCTAAACCACAGTGGTGTTTCGTCAAGTTTGTTGTTTTAACCTTCTTCAGGGACCGGCCGCAGTCAAATTCGATTCAACTAAAGTAGGAGAAACAAACACCCGTCAGCCACCTTTATGCAAAACTAGTTGCATGTCTGTCGGTGGAACCGGTCTCATGTGTGTGGACATGGAAGGTTGGTCCGGGCCGCTTCATCCCACAATACTGCCGAATCAAAATAAGACGTTGGTGGTAAGCAGTATGACTATCACCACCCACAACTCTTTGTGTTCTACTCATGCATACACTACTAGGGAAAACCTTATACACAGAATCTTAGTAGCAACGCGGTTCAGGGGGAGGCGCTACTGCTAATTAGCAGCAACGCGGGAAAAAACCATGCGCTACTGCTACTGACTTAGCAGTAGTGCGGCTAGGCGGAACCACGCTGGTACTAAAATCGACCGACAGGTCCCGCCACCCAAGGTTTAGCAGTAGCGTGGTCTCTATAACCGTGCTACTGATAAAGTAGTAGTAATAGTGCACTTTTTTGGGATGCGCTACTGCTAATTCTCGCTATTTTTGAAACTGGCCACATGGAGGGCCCCACTTAGCAGTAGCTCGTGAGGCTTAAGCACGCTACTGCTACGTTAATAGTATTAGCGCGGTTTATGACTAGCTCTACTGCTAAGTCGCAGCATATACCACCTTTTTCCCTCTCCCTCCCCCTCCCCCATCCTGTCTTCCTCACTTTCTCCTACCTCTCCCACCTCCTCTCTCCCTCACTTTGCTTCTTCCTCACTACTTCTCCCCCATTACTCTCCTTCTTCTACCTACCTTTCTCTCTCTTTATTACTCTTAGCTAACTTACACAACCTCCATTAATGCATCTCCTTTCTCTTTTTCCTCCCCCTCCACTAGATAAAGTCATCTCATTCCCCGACTAGCTTGGTAGATCTACCCAATTAATGAACTGACCTATGTACCTCCCTAACTAGATCTAGCCATCTCAAGAAGTAAGCTTTGTCCACTTTTGATCATTCCCTAGGTGTGTGGTGACACCGATCGACATCATCATCACCATGCTCGATCTCGAGATATAGGTGATAAAAAATTTGTTCTTTTGCAAAAATGGAAATATGTGTATGTGTGAGATATGACATAATCGCATGATATGATGGGAATTGTGTGTGTGGCTTGAGTTGCCGCCGAATTGTGCTTGAGTTGCCTATGTTTTTCTGAAATGTCGATTTATTTCTGTTTCGGCGAATTTCAGGCAAACTCTATATGTCCTATTTTTAGGGAAGGGCATGCCAAATTTTTGTATGACTTTGATGCATGCACACATTTTTATAATCAATTTGTTTATTATTACCGTGCAGGAGTTCATGATGGTCAGTGGAATGATGGTGGATAGGTGGTTGCGATCGGTGATGCAGGACATGAAAGAAAATAACCTGACCGAGGTTTTATGTCTATGTCGATGATGCAAAGGAATAGTTTGGCTCGACCCCTATGATGATGGTCGTGTCGAAGCGCACCTGCTCATGAATGGTTTCATGGATGGCTATACTCGGTGGATAATTGAAGATGAGGATGATGATGTTGAGGACGCCGACGGGGCATGCAATGATGACACGGGGCAAGATGAAGAGATGATCGATAATTGCGGCGGGGAAGAGGCCGAACATGGCGGTGGAGAAGGGACTGCACATGGTGGAGGAGAAGGGGCCGGACATGGCGGCGGAGAAGGTGCCAGACATGGCGGTGGAGAGAACGTGGACTCCACACTGCAGAGTTCGTTAGTACTAAGTTCAATCATGCGAGACCCTCATGTTCAAGCACTGCTTCACAAGGAGATGAGTACTGAGAGAGCGGCTTCTAGAGAGGAGGCTAAGCTGCAGCAACTGGTGGTAGACTCGAACACTCCATTGTATGATGGTTGCAATCCTGAGGTGACCCGCTTGAGTTTCGCGCTCCAACTCCTGAAGACGAAGGCTAAAAACAAATGGACCGACACTAGCCTCGATGAGCATCTCAAGTACCTGAAGGATGTTCTTCCGGCAGGGAATCTATGTCCTACTAGTGTGGATGAGGCCAAGAAGATCGTGTACCCTCTTGATCTGCCGCATGTTATATACCATGCATGCATCAACGATTGCGTAATTTATCGGAAGGAGCACGCGAAAAAAACAAGCTATCCGGTGTGCAATGCTTCTCAATACAAGAAGGCCGGGAAGAAATCTCCCCAGAAAGTTGTATGGTACTTACCGACCACTCCTCTTCTCCAGCGGTATTTCGTAGATCCCAAGGAAGCAAAGCTCATGCGCTGGCACGCGGAGAGGGAGAAGCCCGACGAGGGAGATGATCCAAAACTGAGACACGTCAAGGATGGAAGCCAGTGGAGAGCGTTGAACGCCTTCTATCAGTATTTCGAATGTGATGCAATGAACATCTTGCTCGGCGCGTGTACTGATGGCATGAATCCGTTTGGAAACTAGAACACCAACCATAGCACATGGCCTGTGTTTGTATGGATGTACAACCTCCTCCCTGGTTGTGCATGAAGTCAAAGTACACATGAGCATGCTGATTCAAGGGCCAAAACAACCGGGAAATAATATTAATCTGTATCTAGGGCTACTTCAAGAGGAGTTAGACACATTATGGAAAACACCGGACAAGACATGGGATGACAACAAAGGCGAGTATTTCTACATGAGAGTCGCGCTAATCATGACGGTGCACGACTATCTCGGGTATGGATATGTCACAGGCCAGGTGCGATATGGATATGGCGGATGCACGCGGTGCATGGATGATACGATGTCTCAGCAGCTAACGTCAAGGAAAGAGGGCGGGTCTGGGAAAATCGTGTACATGGGACATCGAAGATGGCTTGAGAAGGACGACCCGTGGAGAAACCATGGAGATCTATTGAATGGTCACGCTGAGCATCGAGGACCTCCACGTAAGTGGAGCGGCGCCAAATCCATGAGTTGTTGAAAAACTGGGAACAGTGCCCCGCGTCAGGAAAGACGATGAAAAAGGCGCCGGAGCAGCTGTTGAAGGTATGGAAGATGAGGTCTGTGTTATGGGACTTGGAGTACTGGCACAAACTCGACACACCTAATTGCCTTGATCAAATGCATATATGTAAGAATGTCCTTGAGAGCTTGCTCACGACACTGCTGAACATGCGGGATAAGACCAAGGATGGGCCGAAGGCAAGAAAAGACTTGCAAGATTTGGAAATCAGGGAAGATCTGCACATGCTGCCCCGCAAAAAGTCAGACGAGACAGAGACGGAGACTGAGGCGCGGGAGAAGAAGGGCAAAAAGTAAAGGAAGAGGATTATTGCCCCCTTCTTGCTTCACCTTAAGTCCAGCTGAGATCGATCAATTATTTAGGTGCCTTACCGGAGTCAAAGTTAGTTCCGGTTACTGTGGCAAGATAAGCAGATATCTAGACACGAACAAAAAAGGTTCAGCGGGATGAAGTCCCATGACTTTCATGTGATAACGACGCAGATACTACCTCTTGCCCTTAGAGGGATAATGGACAAGCACGTCCATGACACGCTTATTGGTCTCTGCAACTTTTTCGACATCATCTCTCGAAAGTCGATCGGTGTGAAGCAGCTCCGAAGGCTACGTGAAGAGATCGTTCTGAGACTGAATGAGCTTGAGATGTACTTCCCGCCTGTGTTCTTTGATGTCATGGTGCATCTGCGTGTCCATATTGTGGACGACATAATAGAACTGGGGTTGTCATTCCTGCACAACATGATGCCATTTGAGAGGATGAATGTATCATCAAAGGATTCGTTTGTAACATGTCCCGTCTGGATGGAAGCATCGTCCAGGGCTATCTTACACAAGAGTACATATCTTTCTGCGAGAATTTTCTATATGGCGTGGACCAGCCGCCTGGTGTTGGTGTTGGTGTTGGTTTGCCCGTTAACAAGCACGATGGGAGGCTCGAAGGAGAAGGTCACTCCAACGATCGCAGGGAACTGCATGTGGCATACTCAGATCAACACAATGACTTTGACAGAGCAAACTTGGTATTGCTATAACACCTAGACGAGGTAGATCCTTTCATGGCACTGCACAAAGAAATTATCACAAAGAAGTATCATGACCGGGGATATGAAGGACGGACGCTGAAGTTACTGGAGAGCACAATTCCACTTTCCTGCATTGGTTCAAAGAGCATATTATTGCTAATCCCCCGAAAGAGGGCTCTAAGGACGGATTTCTCATATACGCCTTAGCACATGGCCCCTCGCCCAATCTCGTCACTTATCAGGCATACGATATCAACAGATACACGTTCTACACGGAGGCCAAAGATATGGACAGTGATGATCAGAACACAGGGGAGACGATGGAATGCATGACCGGCAGCAACAACGGTGCAACTAAGAGATTTTACGGAAGGGTCAAGGAGATCTGGGAGCTTGACTACTCTGGACTGCACAACACGACGAAGTTTCGTGTCAGATGGGCTAAGAATGTCGAAAGAGAAAACTGGTATTTCACTACCATGACTATACCCGACGCCAAGAGTGCTACCGTGAACGCTATCACAAAAAACGAGCCATGGGTACACGCTAAGCACGTGACACAATGCTTCTTCATAACCGACCCATTCAATCCTAGCCGTGTTGTCGTGAAGAGAGGCAAAAGGAACATCATCGAAATGGATGGAGTCGCCAACGAGGAAGACTACGACCAGTATGGAAACCCAATGAGGGAAGATGATGATGACGATGAAGTATACGTCAAAAGAAGAAACAAACAGGAAAACTTATACAGGTACTGGCTATAGCAGTAGCGCTCTCTGCACAAAAATGCTATAGCTACCTATAATAGCAGTAGCGTTTTCTTCGAAAAAATGCTATAGCTACCTGTAATATTAGTAGCGCTTTCTGTGTAAAAGTGCTATAGCTAACTTAGCTATAGCGTGTTTGTACGGAACACGCTACTGCTACCTCGACTTAACCCCCAAAATCCTCACTCTCTCTGCTTCTTCCCGCCTCTGCTTCCCCCCCAAATCCCCACTCTCTCTTCCCCTGTGTCATCGCCGCCGGAGCCCTGCCCTCACCCTCGGCGCTCGCCCTGACCCTGGCGCTCGCCCCCGTCCCGACGCTCGCACCCGACCCCGGCACTCGCCCCCGTCTCCCCTGACCCTGGCGACCCTCGATGTCGTGCCGTCTCCCCCGACCCCGCCTCGCCTCGGTGCCGCACCGTCTCCCCTGACCCCATCTCTCTCTCTGCCCTATGTAAGCCCTCTCCCCTCCCCTCTTCTCTGCTATTTAGTGCTAGTTAGTATGAAATAGTATGAACCCTAGGCTATTTTTTAGTGTAAGAAAAAACAGAATTGATTATATAGGTTTCTTGCATTTTTTTAGTTAAAGCAATTGGTGTTATTTAAATTTTATAGTGCTAGTTAGTTAATTAGAATTAGTATGATTCCTAGGACAGATTAGTTAAAGCAACTGTTGCTATTTAATTTTTTTAGTTAAAGCAATTGTTGCAATTTTAAAAAATAGAATTTGAAGTGGACGAATTAGTTAAAGCAACTGTTGCTATTTAAATTTTTTAGTTAAAGCAATTTTTGCTATTAAAAAAAACATGATTTGCTACAGCAAGCAATAGATGCAGCTGTAAATGCCTGCATAAATGATTTTGCTACTAAGTTGGTCCCGGCTATCATCAACTGGACAAAGGAAAATCCAGACAAGACGGTACATGATTTCCCCATGCACAGTATCGCCGCGAGCAACTCCGTGAACAACACCACCGCACCATCACCTGCTCACGCGACTAGGCTTGCTCTCGCACCCGCACCCGCTCATAGCAGCCCGTCCTCAGTCCCTGGCGTGCTAGGCGGGCCTTCATCTTTGGCTGAGCTCGACGCCCTCATGGTAATTACATGTTGCACCAACATATATATCTAGAATATTCCATTTTCGTTGCCTTTCAGATGTTTTATGTTGCAAACATGTGTTTGCAGGCCGATGAAACCCCGTGCACCATACTCTACTTGATCAAAGGCCGGAAGGTGGACGTGGGAAAGGGGGTGATAACGAAGCTCTTACAACACATGTTCCACAACCAGCCGATGCCCGCTGGGCACTTCAGGGTTAACTTGTCGAGTGTGAAATCGAGGCACGAGGATTTGCCTCCTCCATTAAGGCTAGGGGGAGAGGACGACAAGACCCCACTGCGGATTGGAAGCTGCAAGGGTTGGGTGTTGCTATGGCCAAAGAATCTTCTTCTTCTGGAGCCGACTGAGAGCACACCAATAACCACACATCAACAAGCATGTATGGATACCACCACCCTGCCTACACAATTACCAGCTCCTGTAGTGCAGGGTGAGAGCGGCGGACGACATGATGAAGGGGGTCCAATAGTGGCTGATGTAATCGGCCCCGTAGAACAAAGAATGGATGATGAGATGGAGGACCCAATGGGTTTCCTCAATACATGCGCCTATGACGGTGACTTAGATATGGTGAGTTAGCCATATGACGAATCGGGCTATCAACATCTGATGAGGATATGGATGATCTGCCCGGGCAGGAACGTCCTAGCAGGGATTGCAAGAAGTCTCTCTTCATGAAATCCTCACAGGACACGCCTAAAGATGCCGCCTCAACACAAGCTCAACTAGCCGGGGGTCGTACAGTGCTTAGCCAGCAACACTGGGGCAGGGGTTAAGGAAGGGCCTAGAAGGTGTGCCCAAGAAAAAGGAGAGGGCGAGACCGGGGAAGATAGGCTCAGCTGCCTACAAACAAGCCAGAGCACATAGCAGACAAACGGTGGATTCTAAAGAGCGTGTACCGTCAAAGGTGCGGCCATGTTCCATGTCACAGGCGAGCCGATGCTACCGCCGAAACCGCTAGAGGCACTATCAGGGGATCTCAGGAAACTGCATGACCATGTGCTGTCGACTGAGAAAATCCTACTAGCCTCGAAGGATCCAAGATATCCAACATACGCGGCTTGTGTGCCTGAGGGGAAGTGCTACGTCAACACACGGCCCATGGAGGTGTTCTTCCTACGGTTTGACCATATCTTCGAGATGTTTCTGACAAGGCGGCTCGATTTTAGAATCGTCTGCCTTTTTGCGCTACATATGAGCTCCGTCATGAAGAGAGAAGAAGTCTCGCAAATCTATGTCGTGGATCCATACTACATGCATGAGTCCTTCTTGATTCTCGACGACTTTGAGCATGAAACTGCTAGGGAGTACCTCCAAAAATTCATGGTACAGAATAAGGACCAGGAAATTGTTCTCCTGCCTTATCATCCAAAGTAAGTCAGTTTCGGACAACCCTTTTGTACATTTCAATCATTCCTTCTCGCTCATATGGAGAATAATTTGAGGTGTCTTTTTCCCCGCAGCAACGGCCGCGCCGTCCTTATCGTTCTTTACCCGCGAGTCTCCCTCGCCGTGTATTTGGACCCTACCAGAAACTACGAGAAGAAGGACTACACCCACATAATGAATATTCTAGATGATGCTCTCCAAGGCTTCAGCATTAGGGGTGGCCACTTGCAGATCGGGAAACAAAGGAACAAGAAGACGAGTTTCGTGCATAAAACTTTTGCTGCATCCATGTCCCAAAACCAAGAAAGAAAGATGGATTCTACATCCTCCGCCTCATGATCGAGTTCAGCACGGATCACCAAAAGCTTCGCATCACAAACATAAATGATGATCATATCCACAAGTGGGTAGAATCTCATGGAGAAGCATATTATAAACTTAGAGATGACTTCTTTCGCATCCAAAGGGACATTGTGACGATCATCGTGAAAGAAGTCGTCGATGAGAAGGGGATGTTCCACCACAACCCTATATCGCAAACTGATGTCCAAACTCGCATAGGCATGCAACGTCATGACCTCACTCCGTTCAATAAGCTAGGGTCCATCCTTGATGATATCGAAGGATGGAACTTCTAGTGATTTACGATGCCGATAATGATGATGTGTGTCGGTTGAACTTGTATACTTTCTGTAGCAATGAAACTTTGTGATGTCCACGGTCCTGCCGAACTTTCCTAATGCTACTTTGTTAGTTTGGGTACGATGTCCTGCGTACCTCTAGTTAATTAGTTTGCGTACTATATGTTGCATCTAGTTGCTAACCCTTTCTTTTTCGTGTTTCTCTAGTATATTTTGTTACATATGATTGCACATTCTCTTGATGAAGATGCATCTCTAACAGGTACCTAGCTTCTTAATGGTGAAGAAGCAGTGCTATGTCGTGTACAAAGGCAAGGTTCCGGGGGTGTATGACGAGTGGTCTGAGTGTTACGCACAAGTGAATGGGGTCTTGGGCGCCAGCCATAAAGGCTTCAAAAGCAGACAAGAAGCAGAAGCTAGTTACTTGAGGTTCACGCTAGCGCGAGAGAGGACTCGTAACCGCCGCCTCATGTACTGCATAGTTCCGCTCTCACTCATAATGATAGCTCTTCTCGCGTATATCATTGTTTAGATGGATTACGATGTAGTTGTCAGTATTCGAGACTTGTATCGCTATTTTTGAAATGATGACGAGAGACCACTTTCTGTTGGATGATGATTATGATGATGACCACCTTGTATCGCTATGTGTATGCTATGATTACATTTGTATGTGTATGATATGCTAGAGATTATTGTATAAAGCCCAAACCAAAATTCAGCAGCACAAAATGTGGAGTAGACAAAAAATTCAGCGAGTTCTTAGCAGTAGCGCTCTTTGCACAAGGGCGTTGCAGCTATTATCATCAGCGCGTGCTGCACACAAACGCTGCTGCTATCCCTAGTTAGTAGTAGCGCTGGTCAGGCCGCGCTACTGATAAGCATTAGCTGTAGCACCATATCAGTAGCGCGGCCACCCGCACTACTGATAAGCATATAACCCACGCTACTGCAAGGCTTTTCCCTAGTAGTGATATCATCTGCGCATAGACCTGGCTCATGATGCCACTATTGGGAAACGTTGCATGGAAAACAAAAAAAATTCTACGCACACGCAGTGATCTATCCATGGAGATGCATAGCAACGAGGGGGAGAGTATGTCTACGCACCTTCGTAGACCAAAAGCGGAAGCGTTTTGACAACGCGGTTGATGTAGTCGAACTTCTTCTAGATCTGACCGATCAAGTACCGAACGTACGACACCTCCGAGTTCTGCACACGTTCAGCTCAATGACATGCATTGTCCTCTTGATCCAGCAAGATGTCGAGGAAGTAGATGAGTTCCGTCAGCACGGCCGCTTGGTGACGGTGATGGCGAAGTGATCCGCGCGGGGCTTCGCCTAAGCACCGCGAGAATATGACCGGGGGTGTAAACTGTGGAGGGGGCACCGCACATGGCTAAAAATTGATGTTGGGTGTTCTAGGCACCCCTCCCCACATATATATTGGTGGGAAGGGAGGAGAGGCAGCCAGTGGCGCCCCATGTAGGATCCGAATCCTAATTGGGTTTCCCCAAGTGGCGCACCCCTGCCTTATTTCATTGGAGAAGAAAGGGAAGGGGGAAGAGAGAAAGGAAGGGGGGCTGAACCCCCTTTTTCCTTCTCCCAATTCGGCCTCCTGCCATGGGTGGAACGCCACCCCTTCTGGTCTGGTGTGCTCCCCTCTCATGGCCCATGTATTTCCCCCGGGGGTTCCGGTAACCCCTCCGGTACTCCGATAAATACCCGATACATTCTAGAACACTTCCGGTGTCCGAATACTATTGTCCTATATATCAATCTTTACCTCTAAGCCATTTCAAGACTCCTCGTCATGTCCGCGATCTCATTCGGGACTCCAAACAACATTCGGTCACCAAATCACATAACTCATTAATACTAAATCATCATCAAACATTAAGCGTGCGGACCCTACGGGTTCGAGAACTATGTAGCATGACCGAGACACCTCTCCGGTCAATAACCAATAGTGGAACCTGGATGCTCATATTGGCTCCTACATATTCTGTGTAGATCTTTATCGGTCGAAGCGTTATGACAACATACGTTATTCCCTTTGTCTATCGGTATGTTACTTGCTCGAGATTCGATCGACGGTATCTTCATACCTAGTTCAATCTCGTTACCGGCAAGTCTCTTTACTCGTTCCATAGTACATCACCTTGTGACTAACTCCTTTGTCATTTTATTGTAAGCTTACGATGTGTATTACCGAGAGGGCCCAGAGATACCTCTCCGAAACTCGGAGTGAAAAATCCTAATCTTGATCTATGCCAACTCAACAAACACCTTCGGAGATACTTGTATATCATCTTTATAATCACCTAGTTACTTGTGACGTTTGATAGCACACAAGGTATTCCTCCGGTATCCGGGAGTTGCATAATCTCATAGTCGAAGGAATATGTATTTGACATGAAGAATGCAATAGCAATAAAACTGAACGATTATTATGCTAAGCTAAAGGATGGGTCTTGTCCATCACATCATTCTCCTAATGATGTGATCCCATTATCAAATGACAACTCATGTCCATGGTTAGGAAATCTTAACCATCTTTGATCAATGGCCTAGTCTAGTAGAGGCTTACTAGGGACATGGTATTTGTTTATGTATTCACACATGTATTTAGGTTTCCGATCAATACAATTCTAGCATGAATAGTAAACATTTATCATGAATAAGGAAATATAAGATAACAACTTTATTATTGCCTCTAGGGCATATTTCCTTCAGGGTGGACCGGTGCTTAGGTGCTATTCTTACTTGAACAAACCTCCTACTTATGATTAACCCCCTTGCAAGCATCCGCAACTACGAGAAAAGTATTAAGAATAAATCTAACCATATCATTAAACTTTTGGATCCAAATTAGTCCCTTACAAAGTAGCGCATAAACTAGTGTTTAAGCTTTTGTCACTCTCGCAACCCATCATCTAATAACTACTCCACAATGCATTCCCTTAGGCCCAAGTATGGTGAAGTTTCATGTAGTCGACGTTCACATGACACCACTAAAGGAATCACGACATACATACCATCAAAATATCAAACGCATATCAAGTTCACGTGATTACTTGCAACAAGATTTCTCCCGTGACCTCAAGAACCAAAGTAACTACTCACAAATGATAATCATGCTCAAAATCATAGGGGTATTAAATAGAATAATGGATCCGAACATATAATCTTCCACCACATAAACCATATAGTAATCAACTACAAGATGTAATCAACACTACTAGTCACCCACAAGCACCAATCTTTAGTTCCGGTACAAAGATTGAACACAAGAGATGAACTAGGATTTGAGAGGAGATGGTGTTGTTGAAGATGTTGATGGAGATTGCCCTCCCCAAGATGGGAGAGTTGTTGGTGATGATGATGACGATGATTTCCCCCTTCGGGAGGGAAGTTCCCCCGGCGGAATCGATCCGCAAGAGGGCAAAAGTGCTCCTACCCAAGTTCCGCCTCGAGATGGCGGAGCTTCGTCCCGAAAGTCCGCTCCTAACTTTTCTAGGTCAAAATGACTTATATACCAGAAGATGGGCACCGGAGGTGGGCTGAGGAGGGCACAACCCACCATGGCGCGCTCGGGCTCCCTGGCGTGCCCAGGTGGGTTGTGCCCACCTGGTGGGCCCCCTCTTGTGGTATTTGCTCCAATAATTCTTATTTATTTCATAAAAAATCCCTGTGAAGTTTCAAATCATTTGGAGTTGTGCAGAAGGTGGTCACACGTAGCTTTTTCAGGTCCAGAATTCCAGCTGCTGGTATTCTCCTTCTTTGTGTGAACCTTGCATATTATGAGAGAAAAGGCATTAGAATTACTCCAAAAAGCATTATTATGCATAAAATGTTATAAATAAAAGTAGGATAACATGATGCAAAATGGACGTATCAACCCCCCCAAGCTTAGACCTCACTTGTCCTCAAGCGAAAACTGAAATCAAAAAACATGTCCACATGCTTAGATAGAGAGGTGTCGATAAAAACAAAATACGGACAGAGAAGCATATTATTATAACAGCAACAAACTTCGACATAAAACTTTATCATACAACTTTTATCATAAAACCTCTATCATATAACTCCTCATAAATAAGTAACAATTCATCACAACATCGAAGTATAAAGCATAAACTCTATTGAAAACTAACAAACTATGTTCTCAGTGAACTTCGCAACTACAATTCATCATCTTTTCAGGGAAGGGTCACATATCGGAGCCTTTTGGCAAGTCCACATACTCAACCATCATATAGTATTCTATGATGGCTAAAACTCACCGCATACACATGTGGAAAAAGTTTCAACCAGACACATAGAAAGATAGGGGCTTATAGTTTCCCCTCCCAACGTATTCACCTCAAAGGTGATGTCAACAATAATAACTGATGCCACCCATATCCAACTGGATATATGTGCCTAGATCTTTCCCCGCCACATGATGCTTGCCAAAAAGAGAAAAAAATGAATAGAGGGAAATACTTTGACTCTTGCATAAAAGTAAATACATAAAAGTAAAAGATAGGCCCTTCATAGAGGGAAGCAGAGGTTGCCATGCGCTTTTTGTTTGTATGCTCAATATCTTAGTGCAAAATAACGTCATGTTATATTGCCCATTACGATAGCAACCTTTATTATGCAGTCTGTCACTTTTATTCTGTGCCATCACAAATTCGTACAACGCTCAATTTTCTCTAACACTAAATGATCCAACACTTTTAGAAGCAATTTTTATTGCCTTATTGCACCGATGAAAACTTACTTGAAGGATCTTACTCAATCCATAGGTAGGCATATGGTGGACTCTCAAAACAGGATGTGGGTTTAAGGGTTTTTGGATGCCCAAGTATAACTCTACTTAGTGCGGAATTCTTGTCTAGCAAAGATGGGGGAAAGCACCACATGTTAAAGGATCTATGAAAATATAACTTCTATGTGAATATGAACAAGCATAAATCATTATGTTGTCTTCCTTGTCCAACATCAACAATTTTGGCATATAATATTTTGATGGGGGCTCACAATCACAAAAGATGTCCAAGATAATGTATTTGCATGTGAATCCTCTCTTCCCTTATTAATTCTTTCATGAATTGCATCATTGACCAATGTTATGTTTATCAATCTCCAATAAAATTCTCTACATATACTCTTCCTTATGTGATGTCATTACTTACCATAAGATTAGCATATGATATTTTTTTCATTTATTTCCTTTCTTTTTATTGAACATGAAAGTAAATAAAACAAAACTAAAAACTAAACTTTATTATAAATCTTGCACACGATTACAAGGATAGACCACTAAGCAAACACTCGAAAAGAAAGGTTCAAACTAAATTTTTATTCATCTAAAGCAAAAGATGACTATGGATCAAACTAATATAAGGAAAGGTAAAAGCTAATGGAGTTGATAGATACCGGGGCACCTCCCCCAAGCTTCGCACAAGCCAACTGGAGTGCCCATACCTGATACTCAAGTTTCCTTTGGTGATGAATACGGAGGTGGTGGTGATGAAGTGGTAGCAATCTTATCCTTCTTCCTTAGATTACGCTTGAGGATGGAATTTTCCTCCTTTAAGTTACCAATCTCCTGTTCGAGCTCTAATATCTTTTTGCATAATTCTTGCTTGTTTTCCTGCAAGAGACGCAAAGGGATAAACCGGATCTTAGATTTATTTGCTTTATTGGGGAGACTTGACTTCTTGAATCCCACGTGCAAGTCCCCAGGTTGAGGCAATGGAACTTCAACTTTGTTAGAGCTTGTCTCCTCCTCTTCTTTATTATCATAGTCTTCTTCCTCCGAAGTCCAGCTATAACGCTCCACATCCTCATAACCCTTCGGTTTTGCGATATAATCAGCAATATAGCTCTCACCCTCCGAGTCTTGGGATGACATATTTTCAGACCTATCAAGAAAACAACGAGGAAATGAAACTAGAAGATTTCTCCATGATATGGTGGTCAATAGGTTCGGAGGGTATATACAGATTTTTTATCTTGGGAAACAAGCAAATGGAAGAAAAACGGAGTCCGGAAGGTACTCGAGGTGGGCACAGCCCACCTGGGCGTGCCCCGGTGTCTTGTTCCCACCAGGGTTACCTTCCTGGCTGTTACCTATTTTCCTAATTTTTATTATATTCCAAAACTGACAGAAAATATTTTTGCGGATTTTTTAGAGTCCATTTACTTACCGTATCATGTACCTCCTCTTTTTTCACGATTCTGGAGTATTCCGGAAGGTTTCCTTTATGTGTTCTTCAGGTGTCATAGTTTGGATATTATTGCTTTCAACATTAATGGGCGTACCTGAGATATAATGTTTTATTCTTTGCCTGTTGACAACCTTCGGGTTAGTACCTTCGGCATTATTTATTTTTATGACACCAGATCGATAAACCACTTCGATAACATATGGTCCTTCCCATTTGGAGAGAAGTTTGCCTGCAAAGAATATGAAACGAGAGTTGTACAAAAGAACATATTCTCCAACTTTAACTCATGCTTTTGGATTCTCTTATCATGCCATCTTTTGACTTTTTCTTTAAATAACTTGGCATTTTCATAGGCTTGGGTTCTCCATTCATCCAGTGAGCTAATATCAAATAACCTCTTTTCACCGGCAAGTTTGAAATCATAGTTGAGTTCTTTAATTGCCCAATATGCTTTATGTTCTAACTTAAGAGGCAAATGACAAGCTTTTCCATAAACCATTTTATAAGGAGACATACCCATAGGATTTTTATATGCTGTTCTATCTGCCCAAAGTGCGTCACTTAATTTCTTAGACCAATTCTTTCGGGACCTATTGATAGATTTTTGTAATATTAATTTTATTTCTCTATTGCCAAGTTCAACTTGACCACTAGCCTAGGGATGATAGGGTGATGCAATTCTATGGTTGACATCATATTTAGCAAGCATTTTACGGAAAGCACAATGAATAAAATGTGAACCACCATCAGTCATTAAATATCTAGGGACTCCATACCTTTGGAAAATGACTTCCTTAAGCATTTTAATGGAGGTGTTGTGATCAGCACTACTGGTTGGAATAGCTTCTACCCACTTAGTAACATAATCAACATCAACCAAAATATGTGTATACCCATTAGAGGAAGGAAAAGGTCCCATGTAAGCAAAACCCTAAACATCAAATGGTTCAACATCAAGAGAATAATTCATAGGCATTTCCTAAGGGCTTACCAATATTTCCAATTCTTTGACATTGATCACAAGATAAAACAAACTCACGGGCATCTTGAAGAGAGTATGCCAGTAAAAACCAGATTGCAATACCTTGTGAGCGGTTATTGACGATACCATGGACCTAGGGTAGGGTCATAGGCCTGACCTATACTCCCTACCCAAGGTCACTACCCTAGAGTCAAGGACATTCAAATTATAGCAAGAAATACCGACTAAAGTAGCCATGGAGTGCAATTCACTCGACCAATCACCTCACTCGGATACCCCCAATTTCACTCGACCAAGATGAAGTCATTCGACCATACACAAAACCTCTCGGAGTACAGAAGACCTAGAGTCACTCAGGATGGCAACAGTCAGGCGTTCACTCCGTAGTCTTAAAGATCATTAGTAGCACTCCATAGCTGGCGTTACCAGGAACGCCCTGTCTTAATGTACATTGAACCCTGTAATGGGGGACGGCTGGGGTCTTGGCGCACTCTATATAAGCCACCCCCTCCTCTTGGACAAGGGTTCGCACCCCTTGTAACACACACCAAATTCCAGTCGACCGCCTCAGGGCTCCAAGACGTAGGGCTTTTACCTCCTCTGAGAGGGGCCTGAACTCGTAAACTCGTGTGTACAACCTCGCCGTAGCTAGGGCCTTGCCTCCTCATACGTACCCCCTACTCTTACTATTAGAATTAGTACCACGACAGTTGGCGCCTACCTTGGGGCAAAGCGTCTTGGCAACTTCTGGCGAGGTTGCATTTTTCCTGATCTTCATCAACATGGTTTCCAGCGGTTGTTTAGTCATGGGCCGTGAGTTCCGACTCGGTGCGCTCACTTTAGGCGCCGACGACTCCGCCTGGCTCCAAGAAGCCCCCCTCGATGTCGAGGCTCTTCTGATCCGCGGGGCGTCGCACTTCCGCCCGAGTGCCTACGGTGTTCTTCTATGACAACCCTCGACTCCGTATCGGTCGGCCCTCAAATTGTCTGCTCATTCCGCTGGTCGCCGCTTCAAGCAATCCGGTCGGTCGCAGCTCTAGCGGTGGATAAAGCATGCGGTGGCTCGTCAGATGACCACCCCTCAAGTGGCAGCAATCGGGCCCGACGAATTTCACTGCAGTCCAGTCGACCCATCGACTGGCTCTGCGGATACTTTTTCCGAGCGCGGTAGTTGTGACCCCGCGGCACAAGTTCTCATGGCTGACTCCCATCGCATCCCCCCGGGTTTTGCCGCAACGGCAGCAACAGCAACGGCGACAGCCCGTCATATGACCATGATGAGTACGAGCCCCAACCTCTCAATTCGCAACAGAGGGAAGAGTTGCACCGCTGCAACATGGAGGCACTCCAGACCCCCATCATAGGGGAGACTGCTGAGGCTCAGGCCTTGGAGGCTGCGTGCCTGGCCACGCTGGCTGAACGCGCGCGTCTGGAGAATCTCCAACATTCTCTCGATGAACGCGCCCCTCGACTGATCCCCAAATCCAGTCAACGACAATTGTTTCTGCATGAACCCCAGGTATACCACACTCTGATCCAGAATCTTATAGCTGCTGCACATATACCAGAGTCTATTCAGCCGTCCCGTTCAGAAGCTGGAAGAGGTTTGGAGCAAATTCGAGCGCTGCTCCAGGCAGCAGGAGAACAAAACTCCGCCGTTTCTCAATCGCGGAATAGGATCCACAGCAGGTTAGTGAGGGCAGATACAGTTCAGTCAGCACGCAGTCCTGGGTCGCCTTTGCGACGTGAAGATCGTGATCTCCATCGAGATCGGCATCCGGGAAGAGCTCATGGAGAGTTTGATTGTGAGTATGCCCATAACAACCACCGTCGAGTGCCTTCGCCCCCTCCGAGGGACGGGTCATACGCGCCCCAGTGGTATGACGACAGGCACCCTTATGGTAATGACCGCAGAGTTCCAGTTGACCCAAGAGAGCCTGGTTCAATGCAAGGTCAGTCCTTATACAAGGTTTGGTCGACTAGAACAGAGCATACAGAGAAGGGTTGGATAGATATCGGCCTGGCGGAAGCAGGGCACACGTTTCCAGCCCCGAGTGCTTCAGAAGAGCCATCTGAGCCGCCGAGATCCCTCACAACTTCAGGTTGGCGATTGGCGTCAGTAAGTTCACCGGAGAGTCGAAGCCTGACACTTGGTTGGAGGATTACTGAGTGGCTGTGCACATTGGTGGCAGCAATGGTGAGGTGGCCATGAAGCACCTCCTTTTGATGCTTGAAGGTTCTGCCAGAGCTTTGGCTGAATCAGTTGGCTCCTGGGAGCATTTTCAATTGGGAAGAATTGGCCTGAGTGTTTACCAAAACATTTGAGGGCACCTGCAAGGGACCTGCTGGTTTCACAGAATTGCAGCATTGTGTGCGTAAACAGAATGAGACATTGAGAGACTATATCCAGAGGTGGACTACCCTTCATCACACAGTGGAGAATGTGTCGGAACACCAAGAAGTTTGTGCCTTTAAAGAAGGCGTTCGCTACAGAGAGCTCAATCTGAAGTTCGATCAGACCGAAGACATGTCTTTGACTCAGATGATGGAGATTGCCACTCGGTACGCTAATGGCAAAGAGGAAGACCGACTCCGAAGCGGCAAAAACAAGTCGCCCAGGATACCGTAGGAGGAAACTCCAGTCAGAAGCAAAAACGGAAAGCTGAGGCTGCAGGTCCTGCTGAGGCTACAGGTCCTGCTGAGGCAGCAGTTTTGAATCAAGGGAAGTTCAAAGGGAATCCTAAAGGGCCTTGGACTCCTGAAAAGTGAAAGATCAAGCGGGAAACAATGTGCTTGATTTACCGTGTCATATACACACCAAAAAGGATGAAGAGGGGAATCTGATTCTTCCCAAGCATACCACTCGACAGTGTCGACTCCTAATTCAGAGCTTCCGAGAGAGCCAGCCCAGTGAAAAGGACAAAGAGGAAGATGGTGGTTACCCCAATGTTAATGCCACTTTGGTGATTTTTGCTGACCTTGAGAGCAAAAGTCAACTGAAAGTTATTAACAGAGAGGTAAACATGGTTGCTCCGGCAACGCCAAGATATTTGAAGTGGTCAAAAAACCCTATTACATTCGACCAGTCCGACCACCCGCCACACGTTGCTACCCCTGGGCTGGTCGACCCAGTTGTTGGGGGCACCCGACTGACCAAGGTTTTGATGGACGGTGGCAGTGGATTGAGTATAATGTATGCTGAGGCCCTTCAGGGGATGGGCATTCCAATGTCCAAGCTCAGTGAGGGCAACATGAGATTCAATGGTGTCATCCCAGGAAAGAAAGCCAATTCACTCAGTCAGATCACTCTTGATGTGCTTTTCGGTGATTCAAAGATTACCGCAAGGAAAAGTTGACATTTGAGGTGGTGGATTTTGACAGTGCCTATCATGCCATTCTAGGCAGACCTGCTTATGCTAGTTTGATGGCTCGACCGTGCTACGTGTACCTTAAGTTGAAGATGCCTGGCCCCGGAGGCATGATCACAGTCACTAGAAACCGGCAGAGAGCATAAGATTGTCTCCAGAAAGGTTCAAAGATCGCAGATGAATAGATGGCAGTAGTAGAGTTTCAGGAATACCAGAAGAATGCAGATCCGAGTGATTCGTTGCGTGGCAAGAGGCCTTCGGAGTCCGCATTTCTATCGGCCGGCGAAACAAAGCCGGTTCACATTCACCCGACCGATCCCAATGTTGCTCTGACTCATATCTCAACAACACTCAGCAACAAATAGGAAGAAGTGCTCGTCCAGATCCTCCGTGAGAACTGGGACTTCTTTGCACGGAAGCTATCTGACATGCCGGGTGTACCCAGGTGACTGGCTGAGCACCGTTTGCGAGTCGACCCGAAAGCAAAACCCGTTAAAGAGCATCTTTGTCAGTCCGCCGCGGAGAAGAGTAAGGAAATTGGCGAGGAGGTGGCTCGACTTCTGGCTGCTGAGTTCATCCGTGAGATATACCAATTCGAGTGGCTCGCCAATGTTGTTATGGTTCCCAAGAAAGATAAGTCACTTCGAATGTGTATTGATCAGGCCTGCCCGAAAGATCATTTTCCTCTACCCCGCGTCGACCAAATAGTCGACTCAACTGTGGGGTGTGAGCAATTGTCCTTTCTGGATGCTTATTCTGGGTACCATCAGATCCGTCTGTATGGACCCGATGAGATAAATACAGCTTTCTTCACCCTATTCGGGTGTTTTTGCTATGTTACTATGGCCTTTAGCCTCAAGAATGCTGGTGCCACATTCATGCACATGATTCAGAAGTGCCTGCTCACTCAAATTAGTCGGAATGTGGAAGCATACATGGATGACATAGTGGTCAAGTCACGCAAAGGTTCCGACCTACTGACTGACCTCGCTGTAACCTTTGCCAACTTAAGAAAATATGATACCAAGCTCAATCCATCAAAGTGCACATTTGGAGTCCCAGGTGGAAAGTTACTCAGTTTCCTCGTTTCCGAATGGGGGATCGACGCAAACCCAGAGAAGATTGGCACAATCCTCCGAATGAAACGCCATGTGCGTGTGCATGATGTTCAGAAGCTTACTGGTTGTTTGGCTGCATTGAACCGATTCATCTCACGCCTCGATGAAAAGGCATTACCTCTTTACTGACTGATGAAGAAGTCTGACAAGTTTGAGTGGAATGATGAAGCTGAAGCAGCATTTGAAGAGCTCAAAGCCCAGCTTTCCACCCAGCTGGTGCTTGCCGCTCCAGTCAACAAAGAGCCTTTACTACTTTACATCGCAGCCACTGGACAGGTTGTCAATACAGTGCTCATGGTCGAGCGGGACGACGAAGGCAAAGCCTACAAAGTTTAGCGCCCTGTGTACTACATTTCTGAAGTCTTGACTCCGTCCAAGCAGAGATATCCTCATTATCAAAAGCTTTTATGGAATTTACTTGACCATGAAGAAAGTTGACACTACTTCTCAGACCACTCGGTTGCAGTCGTCAGCGATGCTACATTGTCAAAAATCCTGAATAATAGAGATGCAACTGGTCGAGTAGCCAGGTGGGCGATTGAACTCCTTCCTTTGGATATCAAGTTTGAGGCAAAGAAAGCCATCAAGTCTCAAGCGATATCATATTTCCTCGCAGAGTGGATTGAACAGCAAGAACCGACTCAGATTCACACGGAACATTGGACTATGTTCTTTGATGGATGCAAGATGTTGAATGGCTCTGGTGCAGGAGTGGTTTTAGTATCCCCAAGAGGAGATAAGCTCAGTTATGTCCGCCAGATTTACTTTGATTCTTTAGACAATGAAGCTGAGTATGAGGCACTGTTGTATGGGTTACGTATGGCAATTTCACTCGGTGTTCGACGCTTGATGGTCTACGGTGACTCAGACTTAGTGGTTAATCAAGTAATGAAGGAATGGGACATTAGGAGTCCAGCAATGACCGATTATTGCAATGCAGTAAGAAAGCTAGAGAACAAGTTTGAGGGGTTAGAGCTCCACCACATACCCCGAATCAAGAATCAAGCTGTTGATGATCTGGCGAAGATAGGTTCCACTCGGAAGCCTATCCCCAGTAATGTGTTCTTGGAGCATCTCCACACCCCATCAGTACAAGAAGATCACTTCAAGGAAAAGCCCCCGCAATCGATAAGGTCAACCAATCCGACTAAGATTGAAGTCCCAACTATGGTCGACTTGGTCATGGAAGTCTTAGTGATCACGCCCGACTAGATGGTGCCATATATCGCGTACCTGCTCGGGAAGGAACTCCCAGAAGATGAGGATGAGGCCCGCCAGATCATTGTGATAAGATGGCAGCTGTACAGAGAAAGTGTCACAGGAGTGGCTCAATGCTGCATCACCCCAGAAGAAGGTCGAATGATTTTAAACGAGATCCACTCAGGGACCTGTGGTCACTGTTGGTGTCAAAACCGGCGGATCTCGGGTAGGGGGTCCCAAGCAGTGCGTCTTAGGATCAATGGTAACATGAACACGAGATTTTACCCAGCTTCGGGCTCTCTTGATGAGATAATACCCTACATGCTGCTTGATTGACTATAATGAATATAGGGGTTACAAGAGTTGATCTACCCTGAGATCATATGTTGTGGTCTAAACCCTAGAGGTATGATGAGTAATGTCATAATAATCTATCGACTAGCCTAGCCTCGGTTTATATAATGTACCATAGGCCTAGGGTAACAAGAGTCCTAGCCGAATACGCCGGTGGGGGAGGAGTCCTTATCTTGATCACCAAGTCTTGTGGAATCTTCCTTGTATGCGGCAACTGTCTGAACCGGCCCGTGAGTATACGGCCATGGGGGTCCTCGGCCCAATCTAACTGATTGGGGATGACATGGTGAGTACCCCTAGTCCAGGACACCGTCAGTCACCATGCGTCCTCTCGGACCATCGTGGCCAAATCATACCGAGCGGGATTCTATTGGTCGCGTGCAAATTAGATGGCAAAGTATATAGTCGACAAGTGCGCAGGTTGTCAGTTCTATTCCAACATGTCTCACAAGCCTGCATCTGCCTTGAAGAATATTCCATTCGTCTGGCTGTTTGCAGTCTGGGGGTTAGATATGGTTGGACCCTTCAAGACCGGCAGAAGTGGATTCACTCATTTGCTCGTAGCAGTCGAAAAATTCACCAAATGGATCGAAGCCAAGCCTATCAAAAACCTTGACTCAAGCACTGCTGTCAGTTTCATCACAGAATTGCTATTCAGATATGGAGTCCCTCACAGCATTATCACAGATAACGGCTCCAACTTTGATTCTAATGAGTTCAAGGCATTCTCTACTTCCCAAGGCACTCGGGTCGACTACGCATCTATTGCGCACCCATAGTCGAATGGGCAAGCAGAAAGGGCGAATGGTTTGATCCTTCAAGGGCTGAAACCCCGACTGATGAGCGACCTCAGGCATGTTGCTGGAGCTTGGGTGACTGAGTTGCCATCTGTCCTATGGGGACTAAGAACAACTCCGAACCGGTGGACTGACTGAACCCCTTTCTTCATGGTGTATGGCGCTGAAGCTGTGCTTCCGAGTGACTTGCTGCACAACGCTCCCCGAGTGGAACTCTTCTTAAAAGCTGAATCAGAATAGGCACGCCAGGGCGCAGTTGATCTCCTGGAGGAGGAACGTGAGATGGCTCTGATCCGGTCGACCATCTATCAACAAGATCTGTGACTATTCCATGCTCGTAATGTCAGAGGTCGAGCGTTCTAGGAAGGAGACCTTGTGCTCCGAGTGGATCAGAAACGACCTCAAAAGCTCGCTCCGGCCTAGGAAGGTCCCTTCATCATCACCAAGGTGCTCCACAATGGAGCGTATCACCTCTACAACATAGCCAAGAAAGTGGACGAGCCACGTGCGTGGAACACGGATCTTCTTCGCCATTTCCATGCTTAAACCACTCGGATTGACGAGTTGTAATAAGAGTCCTTCAGTTTGCTTATCAAAGACAAGAGTTTTGCATTATCTTAATGATTGTTTTCCCATAAACACATGTGTTCAAATCCCCCAGTGGGTGGCTTAGCCGTGAACCCGATTCGCCTAAGTTCCAAAACCACTCCGAGTGAAGAGCAACCCTCTCACTCAGAGGCTTAGCTGCGAACCTAATTCTCCCAAGTTTCAAAACCTTTCTGAGTGGAGAGCAATCCTCCCACTCGGGGGCTTAGCTGCGACCCCGTACTCGCCTAAGTTAAAAACTACTCCGAGTGGAGAGCAATCCTCCCACTCAGAGGCTTAGCTGCGACCCCGTACTCGCCTAAGTTAAAAAACTACTCCGAGTGGAGAGCAATCCTCCCACTCAGGGGCTTAGTTGCGACCCCATGCCACGTCTTGAGCTTGCGTTGGTTTTCCTTGAAGAGGAAAGGGTGATGCATCACATTTGCGTAAGTATTTCCCTCAGTTTTTGAGAACCAAGGTATCAATCCAGTAGGAGGCTCCTCACAAGTCCCACGCACCTACATAAACAAACAACAACTCGCAACCAACACAATAAAGGGGTTGTCAATCCCTTCATGGCCACTTGCGAAAGTGAGATCTTATAGAGATAATATGATAAGATAAAAATATTTTTGGTATTTTATAATATAGATTGGAAAAGTAAAAATGCAAATAAAAGTAGATTGAAAGCTTATATGATAAGAGATAGACCCGAGGGCCATAGGTTTCACTAGTGGCTTCTCTCGAGATAGCATAAGTATTACGGTGGGTGAACAAATTACTGTCGAGCAATTGATAGAAAAGCAAATAATTATGAGGTTATCTAGTCATGATCATGTATATAGGCATCACGTCCGTGACAAGTAGACCGACTCCTGCCTGCATCTACTACTATTACTCCACACATCGACCGCTATCCAGCATGCATCTAGAGTATTAAGTTCATAAAGAACAGAGTAATGCTTTAAGAAAGATGACATGATGTAGAGGGATAAACTCATGCAATATGATATAAAACCCATCTTTTTATCCTCTATGGCAACAATACAATACGTGCCTTGTTGCCCCTGCTATCTCTGGGAAAGGACACCGCAAGATTGAACACAAAGCTAAGCACTTCTCCCATTGCAAGAAAGATCAATCTAGTAGGCCAAACCAAACTGACAATTCGAAGAGACTTGCAAAGATAACTTAATCATACATAAAAGAATTCAGAGGAGATTCAAATATTTCTCATAGATAAACTTGATCATAACCCCACAATTCATCGGATCTCGACAAACACACCGCAAAAAGAGTTACATCGAATAGATCTCCAAGAAGATCAAGGAGAACTTTATATTGAGATTTAAAGAGAGGGAAGAAGCCATCTAGCTAATAACTATGGACCCGAAGGTCTGTGGTAAATTACTCACAACTCATCAGAGAGGCCTTAGAGATGATGTAGAGGCCCTCCATGGTCGATTCCCCCTCTGGTGGAGCGCCGGTGAAGGCTCCAAGATGGGATCTCGCGGATACAGAAGGTTACGGCGGTGGAAATAGTTTTTCGTGGTCGCTTATGATGTTTTCGGGGTACATGGGTATATGTAGGAGGAAGAAGTAGGTCGGTGGATGCTTGAGGGGCCCATGAGGGTGGGGGGTGCGCGCACATGTAGGGGGCGCGCCGGGCACCCTCGTGGCCGCCTCCTTCGTTTCTGGACTTGCACTCCAAGTCCTCCGGATCAGGTTTGTTCCAAAAAGATCGCTCCCGAAGGTTTCATTCTGTTTGGACGCCGCTTGATATTCCTTTTGTTCGAAACACTGAAATAGGCAAAAAAACAACAATACGGGTTGGGCCTCCGGTTAGTAGGTTAGTCCCAAAAATGATAGAAAAGTGTAGAGTAAAGCCCATAAACATCCAAAACGGGTAATATAATAGCATGGAACAATAAAAAATTATAGATACGTTGGAGACGTATCAAGCATCCCCAAGCTTAATTCATGCTCGTCCTCAAGTAGGTAAATGATAAAAACAGAATTTTTGATGTGGAATGCTACCTAGCATAATTCTCAATGTAATTTTCTTTATTGTGGCAAGAATGTTCAGATCCAAATGATTCAAAATAAAAGTTCATATTGACATCAGAAATAGTAATACTTCGAGCATACTAATCAAAGCAATCCTATCTTCTCAAAATAACATGTCTAAAGAAAGTTCATCCCTACAAAATCATATAGTTAGGTCATGCTTCATTTTCGTCACACAAAAATGCTCCCATCTTGCACACCCCCGATGACAAGCCAAGCAATTGTTTCGTACTTAAATAATCTCAAACTTTTTCAACTTCCACGCAATACATGAGCATGAGCCATGGATATAGCACTACGGGCGGAATAGAATATGATGATGGAGCTTGTGTGGAGAAGACAAAAAAGAGAAAGTCTCACATTAACGAGGATAATCAACGGGCTATGGAGATGCCCATCAATTTTTGTCAACATGAGGAGTAGGGATTACCATGCAACGGCTGCACTAGAGCTATAAATGTATGAAAGCTCAACAAAAGAAACTAGTGGGTGTGCATCCAACTTGCTTGCTCACGAAGACCTAGGGCATTTTGAGGAAGCCCATCGTAGGGATATACAAGCCAAGTTCTATAATGAAAAATTCCCACTAGTATATGAAAGTGACAACATATGAGACTCTCTATATGAAGAACATGGTGCAACTTTGAAACACAAGTGTGGAAAAAGATAGTAACCTTGCCCCTTTTTTATTTTCTTCTTTTCTTTTTTTTGGGTCTTTCTGTTTTTTGGCCTTTCTTTTTTTTTTCTTTGGCCTTTTTTTCTTTTTGGCCTTTCTTTTATTTGGGGACAATGCTCTAATAATGATGATCATCACACTTCTATTTATTTACAACTCATGAATTACAACTCAAAACTAGAACAAGATATGACTCTATATGAATGCCTCCGGCGGTGTATCGGGATGGGCAATGAATCAAGAGTGAGATGTATAAAAAATTATGCATGGTGGCTTTTCCACAAATACAATGTCAACTATATGATCATGCAAGGAAATATGACAATAATATGCGTGTCATGATGATGAACGGAATGGTGGAAAGTTGCATGGCAATATATCTCGGAATGGCTATGGAAATGCCATAATAGGTAGGTATGGTGGCTGTTTTGAGGAAGATATAAGGAGGTTTATGTGTGATAGAGCGTATCGTATCACGGGGTTTGGATGCATCGGCGAATTTTGCACCAACTCTCAAGGTGAGAAAGGGCAATGCACGGTACCGAAGAGGCTAGTATCAATGGAAGGGTGAGAGTGCGTATAATCCATGGACTCAACATTAGTCAAAAAGAACTCATATACTTATTGCAAAAATCTACAAGTCATCAAAAACCAAGCAGTGCACGCATGCTCCTAGGGGGATAGATTGGTTGGAAAAGACCATCGCTCGTCCCCGACCGCCACTCATAAGGATGCACAATCTAAGAACACCTCATGTTTCAAATTTGTTACACAACTTTTACCATACGTGCATGCTACGGGACTTGCCAACTTCAACACAAGCATTCTTTAAATTCATAATCACCCAACTAGCATGATTCTAATAGCACGACCTCCATATCTCAAAACAATTATCAAGTATCAAATTGATCATAGCATCCAATTCACTTCCTATGATAGTTTTTATTATACCCAACTTGGATGCCCATCATTCTAGGATCAATTTTATAACCATAAAAAATACCATGCTGTTCTAAGAGACTCTCAAAATAACATAAGTGAAGCATGAGAGATTAACAATTTCTACAAAATTAAGCCACCGCCGTGCTCTAAAAGATATAAGTGAAGCACTAGAGCAAAAACTATCTAGCTCAAAAGATATAAGTGAAGCACATAGAGTATTCTAATAAATTCCAAATCATGTGGGTTTATCCCAAAAGGTGTGTATAGCAAGGATGATTTTGGTAAAATAAAAATGAAAGACTAATATCATACAAGACGCTCCAAGCAAAACCCATATCATGTGGCGAATAAAAATATAGCTCCAAGTAAAGTTACTGATAGACGAAGACGAAAGAGGGGATGCCTTCCGGGGCAGCCCCAAGCTTAGGCTTTTGGTTATCCTTGAATATCTTGGGGTGCCATGGGCATCCCCAAGCTTAGGCTCTTGCCACTCCTTATTCCATAGTCCATCAAATCTTTACCAAAAACTTGAAAACTTCACAACACAAAACTCAACAGGAAATCTCATAAGCTCCGTTAGTGCAAGAAACAAAAACCACCACATAAGTTAATGTAATTAACTCATTATTTATTTATATTGGTGTTAAACCTACAGTATTCCAACTTATGTATGGTTCATATCCCTATATACTAGCCATAGATGCATCAAAATAAGCAAACAACACACGAAAAGCAGAATCTGTCAAAAACAGAACAGTCTGTAGCAATCTGTAACTCTCGAATACTTCTGAAACTCTAAAAATCCTACCAAAATAGGAAGTCCTGGGAAATTTGTCTATTGATCTACAGCAAAAATAATCAACACAAAATCACGTTTCTGTGAATTACTAAAATTATTTCGTGCATGCAAGTTTTCTGTTTTTCAGCGGAATCAAATTAATTATCACCATAGGTTATCCTATAGGTTCTACTTGGCACAAACACTAGTTAAAACATGAAAACACATCTAAACAGAAGTTAGATGCAAAATTTATTACTAAACAGAAGCAAAAAGAAAACAAAAAAATTGGGTTGCCTCCCAACTAGCGCTATCGTTTAACGCCCCTAGCTAGGCATAAAAGCGAGGATAGATCTAAGTAGTGCCATCTTTGGCACTCAATTCATAAGTAGCTCGCATGATAGACTCATAAGGTAATTTAACTTTATTTCTTGGAAAGTGCTCCATGCCTTTCCTTAATGGAAATTGGAATCTAATATTCCCTTCCTTCATATCAATAATCGCACCAATCATTCTAAGGAAAGGTCTAGTATTAAAGTTTCCTCTATAAGCATTGTTACCAAAATTATTCCTACCAACAAAATTCACATCCATAGATTCATTATTATTCTCAATCAAAGTAGACAAAGGCATATCATTGGGATCAATGGAAGCACTCTTAGTAGTAAACAATTTCATAAGTTCATCCATCTTTCCACTCAAAACATTAATTTCTTCTATAGCATGGACTTTTTTACTAGTAGATCTTTCGATGTGTCATTGAGAATAATTAGCCATAATATTATCAAGGTGTTTAGTAGCTTCTCCTAAGGTGATTTCCATAAACGCTCCTTCCGCGGCCGAATCTAAAAGATTTCTAGAAGCAAAATTCAATCTGGCATAATCTTTTTGTATGATCATCCATAAATTCAAACCATGAGTAGGTCAATTGTGAATCATCAATTTAATTCTTTCCCAAGATTGGGAAACATGCTCATGATCAAGTTTTTTAAAATTCATAATATCGTTCCTAAGAGAGATGATCTTAGCAGGAGGAAAATACTTAGAGATAAAAGCATCTTTACACTTATTCCATGAATCAATACTATTCTTAGGCAAAGACGAAAACCAAACTTTAGCACGATCTCTAAGTGAAAATGGAAATAACTTCAATTTAACAATATCATTATCCATATCTTTATTCTTTTGCATCTCAGACAAATCGACAAAGTTGTTTAGATGGGTAGTGGCATCTTCACTAGGAAGGCCGAAGAATTGATCTTTCATAACAAGATTTAGCAAAGCAGCATTGATTTCACAAGACTCAACATCATTAAGAGGTGCAATCGGAGTACTAAGGAAATCATTATTATTGGTATTGGAAAAGTCACAAAATTTGGTATTGTCTTGCGCCATCGCGACAAGCAATCCAACACACAAGCAAACAAAAAGGCAAACGAAAGAGAGAGGAGATTGGGAAAGAGAGGGCGAATAAAACGGCAATGGTGAAGTGGGGGAGAGGAAAACGAGAGGCAAATGGAAAATAGTGTAAGTGCGAGGGAGATGAGTTCGTGATGGGTACTTGCTATGTCTTGACTTGAGCGAAGACCTCCCTAGCAATGGCGCCTGAAATCCTTCTTGCTATGTCTTGAGCTTGCGTTGGTTTTCCTTGAAGAGGAAAGGGTGATGAAGCACAGTAGCGTAAGTATTTCCCTCGGTTTTTTAGAACCAAGGTATCAATCCAGTAGGAGGCTCCTCACAAGTCCCACACACCTACACAAACAAACAAGAGCTCGCAACCAACACAATAAAGGGGTTGTCAATCCCTTCACGGCCACTTGCGAAAGTAAGATTTGGTAGAGATAATATGATAAGATAAATATATTTTTGGTATTTTATAATATAGATTGGAAAAGTAAAGATGCAAATAAAAGTAGATTGCAAGCTTATATGATAAGAGATAGACCCAGGGGCCATAAGTTCCACTAGTGGCTTCTCTCGAGATAGCATAAGTATTACGGTGGGTGAACAAATTACTGTCGAGCAATTGATAGAAAAGCAAATAATTATGAGATTATCTAGGCATGATCATGTATATAGGCATCACGTCCATGACAAGTAGACCGACTCCTGCCTGCATCTACTACTATTACTCCACACATCAACCGCTATCTAGCATGCATCTAGAGTATTAAGTTCATAAAGAACAGAGTAACACATTAAGAAACATGACATGATGCAGTGGGATAAACTCATGCAATATGATATAAACCCCATCTTTTTTATACTCGATGGCAATAATACAATACGTGCCTTGCCGCCCCTGCTGTCATTGGGAAAGGACACCGCAAGATTGAACCCAAGGCCAAACCAAACTGATAATTCGAAGAGACTTGCAAAGATAACTTAATCATACATAAAAGAATTCAGAGGCGATTCAAATATTTCTTATAGATAAACTTGATCATAAACCCACAATTCATCGAATCTCGACAAACACATCGCAAAAAGAGTTACATCAAATAGATCTCCAAGAAGATCAAGGATAACTTTGTATTGAGATTCAAAGAGAGAGAAGAAGCCATCTAGCTAATAACTATGGACCGAAAGGTCTGTGGTAAACTACCCACAACTCATCGGAGAGGCCTCAGAGATGATGTAGAGGCCCTCCATGGTCGATTCCCCCTCCGTCGGAGCGCCGGTGAAGGCTCCAAGATGGGATCTCGGGGATACAGAAGGTTACGGCTGTGGAAATAGTTTTTCGTGGTCATTTCTGATGTTTTCGGGGTACATGGGTATATGTAGGAGGAGGAAGTAGGTCGATGGACGCTCGAGGGGCCCATGAGGGTGGGGGCGCGCCCACCTGTAGGGGGTGCGCCGGGCACCCTCGTGGCCGCCTCCTTCGTTTCTGGACTTCCACTCCAAGTCCTCCGGATCACGTTTGTTCCAAAAAGATCGCTCCTGAAGGTTTCATTCTGTTTGGACTCCGCTTGATATTCCTTTTCTCCAAAACACTGAAATAGGCAAAAAAACAGCAATACGGGCTGGGCCTCCAGTTAGTAGGTTAGTCCCAAAAATGATATAAAAGTGTAGAGTAAAGCCCATAAACATCCAAAACAGGTAATATAATAGCATGGAACAATAAAAAATTATAGATACGTTGGAGACGTATCACCCCATACTCGCCTAAGTTAAAAACTACTTCGAGTGGAGAGCAATCCTCCCACTCGGGGGCTTAGCTACGACCCTGTACTCACCTAAGTTAAAAACTACTTTGAGTGGAGAGCAATCCTCCCACTTGGGGGCTTAGCTGGGACCCCGTACTCGCCTAAGTTAAAAAACTACTCCGAGTGGAGAGCAATCCTCCCACTCGAGGGCTTAGCTGCGACCCCGTACTCGCCTAAGTTAAAAAACTACTTCGAGTGGAGAGAAATCCTCCCACTCGAGGGCTTAGCTGTGACCCCATACTTGCTAAGTTGAAAAACTACTCTCAGTGGAGAGTAATCCTCCCACTTGGGGGCTTAGCTGCGACCCCGTACTCGCCTAAGTTAAAAAACTACTCCGAGTGGAGAGCAATCCTCCCACTCGGGGGCTTAGCTGCGACCCCGTACTCGCCTAAGTTAAAAAACTACTCCGAGTGGAGAGCAATCTCCCACTCGGGGGCTTAGCTGCGACCCCGTACTCGCCTAAGTTAAAAAACTTACTTCGAGTGGAGAGCAATTCTCCCACTCGGGGGCTTAGTTGTGACCTCATACTCGCCTAAGTAGCAAAGATCCTCTAAGCTGCGTCACAAGTAGAACGTCCGCTCCATCATGATCCGCAAGGACGGCGAGGTGCCAATTGAGTATGTTGTCTGAGCTGCGTCACAAGTACAACATCTGTTCCGAGTGAGAAGTTAAGTTCCACTCGGAATTAAAAAAGATCCAAAAGTGGTAAAGGCAAAGCCACCATATTCTAGGAAAAACCAAGTTCAGGTAAACCCCGCAGAGTTCAAAACCACGAGTAGAAGTACTCAGGCGTAAAGCTTGAAAGAGTTTAACGGTTACAAAATCACTCGGCATTCCGAGGCAAATAAAGGTGAGGCATAAAGTTTGTTCACTCTTCGCGAGGAGGTCTTGCTGGCTCGACGAAGCTGTCAAGGTCGATGCCATCTGCAATGCGAGTGGAAGCGTTGATGAAGGTCCCCATGAAGGACTGGAATTGGAGCTTCTTGGTGTTGGCAACCTTGATAGCCACCAACTTGTCTTCCTTGACTTCCTTGCAATGGACCCGGACCAAGGACAGAGCTACATCAGCGCCACAACACTACAAAAAAAGACACATCCGTGACATTTTGGGCCGAACGAAATTTTTTCCTGTCATACATATGACACTTCTGTGACGATAATTGTGACAAAACCCGATATCATCATAGATGTGGTGGTATCCTACTTCTATGACAAAAAATCATGATAAAAATGGGCTTTTCATCCTGAGCGGGCCGGAGACGCAGCTGCATGACATTCTTTGGGCCGTCCATGACGGAAAAAACCGTGGTAGAAGCGAGGGTGAGGAAAATTTCAGGGAGTTCCCGGTTACGGTGGGAGGTCGGGGGCCGAGCGATGCACGTTTCTCTCATACACGTACACGCGTGTGTGCGAGGCGTTGGCTCTAACTGAACCCGAGCGAGGCGTTGGGCTCTAACTGAACCTGAGCGATTGCACTGCAGGCTACGCGTTACTGAACCCGAGCGATCGATCGATGGCTGTTAACTAAACCCGATCGAGCGATTCCTTCGCTATTGCTGCTAACTGAAGCCGATCGATTGGACGAACAGTGAACGT
>NC_041389.1:100654839-100670851 GCF_002162155.2 Triticum dicoccoides | reverse complement strand
TGCCCGTGGAGGGGTGGATGAACAGGACCCCGTGGTGTGGAGGGCTGGATGAACAGTAGATGGTGGAGGGGTGCCCGTGGAGGGGTGGATGAACAGGACCCCGTGGTGTGGAGGGCTGGGTGAACAGTAGACGGTGGAGTGGTGCCCGTGGAGGGGTGGTTGAACAGTAGCTGGTGGAGTAGCGCGCGGTGGAGGCTGGATGAACAGGAGCCCATGGAGGCTGGAGGAGGTCGACGGTAGCCCGTGGAGGCTGGAGGAGGTCGACGGTGGAGATGAACAGTATCCCGTGGAGTCCCGTTTTGCGGTAAGCCACACCCCTCCCGATGAACAGGACCCCCGTTTCGACCGTAGTGCTCCAACACAAGTCCGTTTCATCCGTTTTGCGGTACGCCACGCCCCACCCGATCAACAGGACCCTCGTTTCGACCGTAGGAGGTCCATTTCCTCCGTTTTGCGGTACGCCACACCCCTCCCGATCAACAGGACCCCCGTTTCGACCTAGGAGGTCTGTTTCCTCTGTTTTGTGGTACGCCAGACCCCTCCCGATGAACACGACCCCCGTTTCGAATGTGGCCGGTCGAACACAAGGCCGTTCCCTCCGTTCTGCGGTACGCCAGGCCTTGTTTCCATCGCCTGTTCCGTCCAAGCCCTCCCGATGAACACGACCACGCATTCCGTTCCGACCCAGCCGGTTGGCTCCCCATGAACACGACGACAACGTTGTTTCTCCATTCCGACTTAGCCAATGTACATGAGCCCTGGCCGTACGTATATATGCGTGAGTAGGCGTTCGAGACCTCGCCCGTATGTACACATACGCGGCCGTATTTTCTTTCTTGCACCCTGGCCGCTGTACGTACATGTACATGCTACGTGCGCGCCTCTACTACGACATGTGTGCGCCTCTACATCCACCAGTATATATGTACGTACACGTTCGCGACCAGAATGACAACGCTACGTACGCTTCGACCAGGTGGGTCCCGACTGTCAGGCACTTCCTTGTGTGCAAAGATGTAGCTGGTGGGTCCCAGCAGTCAGGGGGGGGGGCGAATCGTTTTTTTTCCTGGACGCACTTCCTTGCGTGCGAAGATGTAGCTGGTGGGTCCCAGCAGTCAGGGGGAAACATTTTTTTTGCAAAATACGGTGGCCCGTCCGGTGGGTCCCTGCTGTTAGGTGGAGGAATAATTATTTTGCACTTAATCAGGAGGCACTTCCTTGCTACGGCCATGGACCCAGCTGTCAGCCTCTCCACGTACAGTCCACGTCCGATGGAAGCCGTTCCTTGACCATGTTGACCACGTCGCGCTGAGAGCACCAGGGCGGTGGACGACGGCGAGGCCTAGGAAGGGGACGACGCGGAGCTGGGGAAGACGCAGAAGTGGATGCCCACGCATAGAGGAGTACGATGGTTCACTGGTTCGCTGTGGTGTGAGGTTGCCATCACTGCGGAATAATAGTTAACAGGGGGTGTGGGTGAGTAGAGGGATGGCTTGGCCAGCGGTGGGAGTAGTAGGGGCGGTGAGGCCTCCGCCACATCGCAGCCGGCCATGGGAGGCAGGAGCACGAGGCACGACCGACGCTCGTTTGGGCGGCTAGAGCAAGAAGAACAGAGGTTGAAGAAGCACTACAGCCGTTGAATGGACATCATACGGTCACTAGAGCTAGAATCGTGCATATTGACTAAGTTGACAAAGCCTTCTGTCCCGGTCAACTTAGTAGGCCCACAAGTCAGCCTGCCACTATACTAGGTCCCAGCTAACAGGGGGAGTATTCATTTTTTTTGTGCGTAATAAGGAGGCACTTCCTTGCGTGCAAAGATATAGCTGGTGGGTCCGAGCTGTCAGCGGTGGTAAAGTTTTTTTCATGAAATACAGAGGCCCTTTTGGTGGGTCCCTGATGTCAGGTGGAGGAATCATTATTTTGCGCATAATAAGGAGGCATTTCCTTGCGTGCGGCCGTGGACCCAGTTGTCGGCCTCTCCACGTACAATCCACTTCAGATGCATGTCGATTGTTGACCACGTTGACCAGGCCACGCCGAGAGCACCAGGGCAGTGGACGACGGCGAGGCCTAGGAAGGGAACGACACGGATGCAGGGAAGACTCGGCAGTTGTTTCCCACGCAGAGGGGAGTATGACTATACGAGGGTTTACTAGTTCGTCTCCCGTCGCCGGAGAATAACAGCAGGTGTGGATGAGTAGAGGGATGGCTAGGCCAGCGATGGGAGTACGATGGGGGCGGTGAGGCATGCGCGGCAGCATAGCCGGCTGCGGGGAGGACGGAGCAGGCAGTCCCGCCGGCGCTTGTTTGAGCGGCTGGAGCAGGAAGAGCAGAGATTGAAGAAGCACGACGGCCATTGGATGGACATCCAACAGTCACTGCTTGTGCGTCAACCTTTTTTTAGGAAAGCCTCAAATCTGTGGAAAACAGCATACAACCCATCGGCCATTATTTCTAATAATTTACAGCCCATTTGCTAATTCTTAAGGTTTTTTTTGGAGCCCATATTCTTTTTGTTAGCATTACAGCCCATATTGTGGCCATGGTTAAAAAATTATACGAAATTTTTCATATTTCGGTGCGGTCCGAACTATTTTTAATCCCGAAATTTCGACTCACATTCAAACTGATTTTAAAAATAAATGTATATCAATATAAAATCCAACAAATTCTCCATGCATAAAAATTAATGTAATTTAAAATCTCAAAATAAAAAAAGATATTTGAAACTAATTGCCGGTTTGATGTGTTTTAAAAATGTATAACCCATTTCTCATTACTGATGGGCCATTTTCTCGGCCAGCCGAATGTAATCTCTCCTCGTCTTGAAAGATTTGCAGCCCAACAGGCCTGACAAAGCGACTTACTTGGCAGGTCACAAAAAAACTGGGCTGTGGCCGTAAACCCAGCTGTCAACCTTATTTTTCATATTTCGGTGGAGTCCGAATTGTTGTAATCCCGAAATGATAAACATTTTTTAAGAACTTATTGATTTGCCAAAAAAATCGTTTTGTTTTTGTAAGCAAATAAGAAGTGCGACAATTGAGTTGGTTTAAGGGAAAACCAGTGGTAAAAAAATCAGCGCTGGGTGGGAAAAAACAACAAAAGGAAGGATGTAAAGATGAAAAGGGAATTTTATGTGTTTTCAATATAATGATACGTGTATATGAACTAGTAAAACTATAGGTAGAGATTAGAAAACGGATGTAGGACATGCGTTTCAAGAGGAAAATAGAACTGGGCTGTGTGTTTGATTCAGTAAAAAAACTGCCTACGGATGTTGTAAGACAAAATATAACTAACGCTGGCGGGTCAGAGGCCAGTAGATACCTGCTAGATCTTTGTGCCCCGTTGTCGTCATGGGCTGGGCCTGGTAAAAACAAAACCAACTCTGGGCAGTCTACAGCCTAGTTGAAACTTTCTCGACCTGAAAAAACAATATACATGCTCAATAAACGAGAGAATTCTGCAAGTACAGACTAATAACTGGGATGCAGCACGGATATTGTTTTTTTATTGTGATAATAAGTGCATGCACTTGTTTCGAAAAAATTGGAGAACTGGGAATTCGAACGGCAGGTGCTTATGCTACCCATCAAATAAAAATCAGGTGCCTGAAAATTCATTTCGAAACAAATGATTCAGCTTTATATCCACGTCGACCCTCAGCATGATGGTTGGAAGCAAATGCAAGTTCAGACCAAAAGATCGTTAACAACAATACCAACTTGCGGACGACAAGGTAGTACAACTACCAATACCAAACTAACTTATAATCTTTTTACTCCTGGCCCTAGTGTTCGTCTGGTAGAAAATCTTGCAGAGGACCAGCTCCCGCTCCTTCTCTTGCTCCAGGTTGCCGAGGTGGTACTGGTGCATCACCCAGTTGGTCCTCTGCTGGTCGAAGTTCTTATTGGTGTGCAGCACAAGAACCTTTTTTGCTGTCCGTCTGCCGGCCGTTGACCATCACCGGCAAGGTATTGCCGGTCTTGTGCCACATCGCGAGCTTGCCGCACTCCGACTGTATCTTGTGACGCGTCCACGTGCCCCTTTTGAATGCCCTAGAATTGCGCTGGAAGAAATGCTTCCTTAGGCCACTCCGTGTGATACCCGCAGTATTGTGGAATACAGGTTTTAGTGTACGTAGTTGGCATTTTCATAACATCTTTGGCATGTTGCAGTCACTTGTTTTACTTTTTATTAACTATCAAATTGTAATTGCTTCACTAGGTCCGCGTCTAAAAAGAAGAATAGAGCTAAAAACAAAGGAATATGTTTGTGCAAGTAGATGGTCGATCGGTGTCTTACCTGGAAGTTTCTTAGGTTGGGTGTAGCATATGTCGTGCTCGCTGTCGATGGTTGGTATGAACAAATCGATGAGAGACTGAAATCTCGCGCTGTCAGCACTCACTTTGGCCTCAAGGTGCTCGATCAGCTCCTGATCCGTGGGATCGAACTTGACGCCAGCCGGCAGCACCGGCCAATCCTTCTTCGACTTGCATCGGTAATTCCAGTTATATGGTACTCAATATATGATCAATCGACTGTTTTAAGTGAATGATGAAAGATTTCGACAGATAAGTGGTACTCCAAATCTGAAGTCCAGAATACCCAAACATGACCGCCGGGATTCTTGTGTCACCTCACGTGCAGCGTGTTGTCACGTCAATTCAATGTGTGGACATGATGAATAATTTGACCGACATATACTAGTACTGCTACTGTACTACTTACGAGTCGTATTTAGTGTCACAATTTATACATAGGTTTAACTAACAAGTACGCACTTGAAGCCTAACTGATATACATACATACATATATATATATATATATGTATGTATGTATGTATGTATGTATATATATATGGCTTTTGCACAACATCTCCATCATCATTATCAGTACATCCTACGCAGGTGAGTTAGGATGCACTTGATCCAGGAAGGTATCTACTATCCTTCAAACCAAATGAGTGCTTCAAACTAACAACAGTACATAATATCCAAGAAAAGAGGGTCGTGCTACAGCAGTAGAATACATGGCTCAGTCTAGATATCAGCACGAATCAAGTTGTGCATATTTGCTGTTGGCATGAACCACATCGCCGCATGTCGGGTTTGCAAAAGCCATCCATCGCATGGAAGCTTGATGCCTTTCACACACTGAAGATTATCTGGCAACAAGCTATGTCGACGAATCTCTGGATATGGTGATTCATGAAACCCATGGTATGATGTGTAAACACAGTCCCCCTCGCGAATGGAAGTTGCATAGCACGGTAATCATCGCCGGTGATATGATCGATGATTGGTTGGATGATCGGATAATTGAGCCCGAGGAACAAGGATTGGTTGCCGAGGCTGTAAACCCGCCTCCAGTTGAATACGCCTGGCCCAACGGAGCTGGGATCTTTCTCGAACACGAAGCAGCCATAGCCATCAATGTCATGAACGCCCCATGCATTGTACTGCATGTGATTTGATGTAATGGTTTGGTCAATTTGGTACGTGCGAATGAGCATCAAATGACCGCCGTCAGCTGAACGAGCTATAAACCACCACCCATCGGCTGGTACGATTCCAGGTCTTGGAATCATGAAGGCCAGCGCATTTGCGTCTGCTGCAACAATTCAAATTGGAGACCAAAAGGACAAAAATAAACAATCATGTTCAGAGTATGTGTGAATTAAGATTATTATAATAGTGACACATATCATAGACAGAGAATTGCAATGTCATGGTCATAATCATACCCCAAGTTAAAAAATAAGCCAATGGCTTTCATATTCTAGCAATATGTCATGGTTCAAACATCATGTAACAATGAGAGGAAAACAGCTATGACAGCGTCTACTCTTATTCTACCATAGCACTTACTACTACTGTTCTCATATCAACTCTAAGCAATAACATGCGTTGTTATAAAAATCTTGTAAACAAGAGTAACATATAGCAATCATGATGTTATGCTGATAATATGTATTCTAACAATCATTAGATGCCAATTGTTCTCATATCAACTCTAACAATAACATGTGTGGTCATAAAAATCTAGGAAATGAGAGGAACATATAGCAATGATGTGGTTATAGCATGCTATGTATTCTAAATTTGTAACAAATGAACATGCAGTCGTATTCATAAGGTAAAGATGAGATGAGATAGAACAATTACACGACGATAGATTCCACCAGTATAGGCAGCCAATCTGTGCGTCGACCGCGTAAACGATGTCATCGTGCACTATAGCATCAGACAGAAATGTTGCCTCAACAGGATTGATGATGAGCCATAACCATGTATGGCAACCGGATTCCAGATAGACTAATCCCATGTTGAACAAGGCAATGAGATTGTAATCCATGTAGTCTTTTGATGGTGTGGGCACTTTGCAGATTACAACTTTCTATAAACTGAGGTCGAGCCAAAAGCTTGACGCATCTCGTGCGTAGTAGGCATGAGTGTCCGGCGGGCCATGAGGCTCGATGGCGGTGGTATCCAATGATGGAAGGGTGATCTCTTGCTGGGTGTAGATATCCACGAGACGCCACGGACTACCGGAGTGGTGGATGAGGACGATCCAGTTGGCCTTCATGCCCGCCCAGTAGTGGCCGCGCATGAGGAACAGGTGGAGGGGTAGTGGTAGCATGTCGAGGGGCACCACGGCAACCTCCGTAGGCTCGTCAAGTCGATGTCTGGGCCACCTGCGAGGATCGGGCATCAGCAAGCAGCGTGTCTTGAAAAGAGCCGATCGGTTGCAGATGAGTAGACGGTACAAAGACACCGAGCATACGGCCAGACGGACGGTGCTAAGTAGGTCCACACGACTACAGATCTGCTCCAAGAGAACATCGGGGAGGGAATTCCAATCGCGGCTCTGTGTGTCAGTCGGTTCTGCCATTGGGGTCTTCGGTGCCTGCGAGCCAGCGGGGAAGTGGATTCAGGCGGGCGAGCGAAGAAGCTTCTCCTCGTGTGGCCGAGCAGTGAGCAGGGGGATATGGTACGCGCGAGCTACCAAGGAAGATGGCGCGGGCGGGCAAGCAGTGAGCGAGGGTAAATGGTGTGCGGCCGACGATGGGGAAGAGAGGAGGAAGAAGAGTGGAAGACGGGGAAGAAAGTGCATTAAATCTCAATTCTACTAGTACTACTACCAGGATATACCATCCTTCGGAGTGTAAATAGTTACACTGATGACATGTGGGTCTACCACGAGAGGGCCCATATGTCAGTTAATGGAGGACAGAGGTGCATCGGCGTATTTGCGGAAGCGTGCTCTACTGGCAAACATGATGGCAGTATTGGGTAAGGCTGATTTAGTAACACCAACACGTTGGTTCAGCTTATTAATTACGTGTCCCATCTGCTGCAGCGTGTATTGTCACTTCACTGCGAAGACTAGTTGAATAGTTCTCTTTGACCGAGATGGGGAATAATGGACCGCGAAGACTTCCTTTCTATAGTATCCCTGTGCCTCAACGGTCCTTCACTCATTTTGCTCAGTACCTAGTCACTTGTTGAAATCTATAGAAAGACAAATACTCTGTATTTGGGAACAGAGGGAGGCTTTTACTCTGTATTTGGGAACAGAGGGAGTATCACCATATGGAGGGAACAGAGGAAGCTTGAAATATGAACATGTCAATGGGAGGAAGTAAGCCCCATGCATGCATGCATGCATGCAACACGCAACACTCACACGTACACATGGACGAACGCAACACTCACGCACCCATGCGGCACACAGCACATGACGCAACACACACGCTCATGCTCAAGTGCTCAACCTACTCCCTACGTCCGTGAAAGACTGTACTACATTTAGAGATTTACACATTGAGCAGGGCATAATTAACGCCCAAAAGTATCAGACTTATGTGTGCATGCGACCATTGAGAGAAGAAGATTAAATGAAGGTTGTTGCATGCTGTAATTAAGGATAGACATGTAGCCTATACCTACAGCACAAGTTGGTGCATTAGTCAATCAATATCGATTTAGATTAAAGGCTAAATGCATTGGAAGTGTAGATGTACATCATGTACAGTACTACACTCTTTGTTTTAGGCTGGCCAAAGTGGGGGTAACATAAATAGTATCATGTACTTGGGACTCGCAAACATGCTTATGTGGCAAACAATTAAAGAAGAGAGAGAGAGAGGGTAGTAGTAAACATAGGTAGATACCGTAACACAATAAATGTTATGCTACTACTCCCTCATTTCCTGTTTATAGGGCTCAATTCAAAAATCTCACCAATCAAGGTAGATGGTGAGTGGTGCTTCTAGGGACTTTTTCTAGTCCCAACACAAAAAAGTCTCAAAAAAGTCCCACCCTATTTGGTTTGCTAGGGACTTTTTCTAGTCCCAACACAAAAAGGTCCCTGGAACCAAACACCCCCTGTGTTTATCAATGCATTAATTGCAATGCATGCATGCATAAAGTACATGCATTGGTCAATTTTCTCTTAATACTTGCATGCAATGATTTAATGCACCTTGGAATCTGAACATGTGATGGAAAACAACCAAATTGAGCCTTATAAAATGGAAAAACTAAAATTTTGAGATAAGCCCTATAAACCGGAAAGGAGGGAGTATGTGTCATGCATGGCAATAAACGAGACCATCTATGATACTACTTTATGATACTATGCACTATAGATGTAGTATCATACACTAGTATCATATGCATGATACTAGTATATGTTACTCTCCACTATGACCAGCCTTATAGCCGATGTACATTCTTTGTTGGAAGACCGAGGGAGTACACGTGCATGCACTCACATACACGGCCAGGGCGGTTCGCGCGCAAGGGTTGGACTCGTGTCACGCCTGCGTAAAGTTTTGTTTAACTGATTTCTTTGCTCTGCCAACTGACAGGTGGGACCTAGAAACCAGGTGACAATTTAACCAGTCAACAAAGTGCCACATCGACTATGTGGCTAGTCAGTAGGGTGCAATATGGTGCTCTACGATGAGCTAGTGATCGTATAATCACCGCAAAACTATATATAGTAACCGTAAAGAGCGTATTGTTACATACGTTGACCGCCAGTGTATTTTTCTCGTTTCAAATTAAGCCATATTAATTGGAAAGGACGTAGTATGGACTACTACTAGTACTAGTACTGCTTTGATGTGTCCCGTCAACTCGCCGAACAAGGAGAAGCTTGCTTACTACGCCTCTCCCTCGCCCACGCATGTGGTGGTTCGCAGGACGAGGAGAGGGTTTTGACTACAGCACCCTCTCCCTCTCCCTCGCCCTCGCCCTCGCCCTCGCGGTGGACGTGCAGCAGTTCAATCGGTGTCAGATTGCCAGAAGCATATTGTACTGTAGTATCATCATTGTTGCACCTTCCAAAGAGGCGAAGAGCCAAGTGCAAGGTTCACACGAGTACGAACTGCTGAACCTCCCGAAGAGGCAAAGAGCCAAGCGCAAGGTTCTATAGGAGTTGTCGTCCTAGTAGGAGTGTACTACAACTATAGCGAATGATGCTACTGTATGATGCCGCCACATCACGTATATCCAAAGTTGTGCCACCTTTTTTTTCTCAAAGAGCGTGTTGGAGACCATGCAACAACCACACAAGTTGCATGTACACATAACACATTTACTAGTAAGAAATTCTAAAGGACAAATGCCAGTATGCCACACAAGTTCATCTCCAATTCATGTGATAAATTTGTGCACGACTAGTCCACATATATTCACAGCGCTACCATTCACAATTACCGTACTCCACTTACACGTTATAGATGGGCTACATGTCCTCCTCCAGGTTCCAGTCCCAGGTGTTCTTCATGGATGTCACGATCCATAGCGGTGGGCAACGGGAATCATTGTCGCAGCTTTCTAGGCCGGCTCCACACGATGGAGACTCATCCATGCTGAAGCGGTATAAATCAGGGATAGCGTGTCCCAGCATGTCGTTCATCCGGCAGTGCGCAATGAAGACACAACCATGCTTCATGAACGGCATGCCTTCCATGTCGTGCACAGAAGGTGGCACCTGCTTCACAATGGGGTAGCTGTCCCCGATGAAAAGCGAGTACTCTCCAAGAGTGTTCCTCGGCACCCACATAGCATCATGGGGGTCGAACTCGGCACCGTTCATCTGGTACCCGCGGCATCCCAGATCTAGACACATGGTGACGTACATAGTCAAGGTCCATGCATAATAATGTTGTGCTCAAATATGGCGGTTAGTAATACTGTGCAGCAAATAATACTACTCCGGTATAGAGGAAGTAAAATAACCGGCTTATTATATATAGCCACACTCTTGGCTACATGGATGGGATAGTAAGACATGGAAAAACAAAAATGGTGGCAGTTAGTGGGTTCAAGTCTTCAAGGGACTAGCTAGCTATACGTGTCCTCCAAGGTAAAAATTACTCCTACTAGTACTACTAAGTATACTACTAGTACAACAATGAAAGAGAAGGCAAGAGGGTTAAAAAATGGAATACCTGGGTAGATAGTGATGGTCCGATCATGGTAGATTGTGTGACCATGTTGCACATTAGTGGTACCATGGGTAACGACTGCTAAGATAGTTGATCCCAATATGCCAAAGACAGCTACAAGGTTCCAGGTTAGACCGAATCACGGATGCAAATGCACATCCAGGATCGGCGATCTTATTTTGATCGGGGGATGACTGGTCCCTGCAAAATAATGGAGTACCATTAGGGATGCAAATGATGGTTTGTGCATTCCATTTGTAATCTCCCGTACCATAGGATGGCAACCAGATGAAACAAGTCCCCTAGCTTGTCACCATGAAGATGTGGCCTAGATGGCGCACGGTGTCTTCGAACATGTAGGGGTACAAATCTGCCGCCGCCAACATGCGCCAGCCTCTGCCGTTACTGCCTCTTGCATTGATGGAAATCCTTATGTCGAACACCACGATGAGATAGTAATCGTCGTAGCCGCGTCGCTTTGTTGACGGGTCCACAATTGCTATCTTCTTCAATGTCATGAAGGCATCATCATAAGTCTTCAAGCCCAGCCAGTCCGGAAGGCAGATCCCAATGGTGGAGAAGGGGTCTACCGGAATGGCCGCACTGTTGTGGATGTTGTGCAAAATGATGGTGGTATCCGGCCGGAGGTATGCAAGCCAATCTTCATTGGCACCGACCCAGACCTATATATAAGACGGTGGGCAGCGGAGAAATTACGGGATGGAAATGGAATAACTAAGTACTACATGATCAAACTCCATTACTGACCTGCTCATCGGACAAAATCCGACTACCTCTCAATGTCGGCAACTCTAGCAGAGTCAACTTGCAACCATGGCCAGGGAGCGGTGGACTGTTCGAAGGATTTTCCCATAGAAGAACCTTCTCCTTGAGGACGCATGAAAGACCAACAAGCATGGCCTTTTCCCAAGCCTGTTTAAGAAGCGTCATGAAAAAGTTGGTGCAGGAAGCACCGAGTCTTCCGGCAGTGAGGACGTCGGAGCAGCGTGCGATTTCTCCCAGAGGATCGTCGTCCAAGGTCTCCCAGCCCCGACGAGGAGGAGAATCGCCTGGCGAATCCATGGGAGCAGTGACGAACTGCCTTCACTTCGGGGGGAGGGGAATTGGCGAGGAGGAGATAAGAGCGTAGTAACCGAAGGGCCTCATCCCTTCCAACTGTAGATCGTTCCTCGGCGAAGGGGTGAGGCTATTATTTACTACTAGTACTAGCATTATGGAACATTATGGGATTGCACTATACTGTAAATAATAGCACTAGTAAGAAATTTTTGGCATTAGGTATTAGTTTTTGGCGTGGATTAAGAAATTTTGGGTATGTTTTTGCCATTTTTTGTACACGCCAACTAGTGTCAAAAAATGTCTTACATTATGTGACGGAGGAGTACGTACTGGTACTGTAGCAGTAATAGTACTACTTTTCTCAACTAGTAGTGCGATGTACTGTACTACTTGTCTAGTTCTAGTAGTGCACCAGTTTTGAACTCTTGAATCTCAGGGCCAAGGAGCTACAGTTGGAAGTGGAGGGTACTACTGTTCTCTAGAACCATTGTTGTACTATCAATGCAGGGAAAGTACACCTACGTAGTGGCCTAGTGGGTACTCTCGGTGCTCTATTCAGCCGCTCCTCTCACGTTGCTGGCCTACTCAGCCGCTCCTCTCACGCACACACTAGCAGCCTGTTTATCAGCGATGGTTACTGCAGGGGCAGAACATTTGAGTTATTTGATACAGCGAGACTAGGCTTTTCGCTTCCATTTGTGGAGGTGTAATGGATCTCGTCGAACTTTGTTAGTAGTTCCTTCTTTATGAAGAGATGAAGCAAAGCTTTTGCCTTCGTTTAAAAAAACATGTCAATAGGAATTTATTTTATAGTAGAGTCGATAATGGAGTGAAGTCCATGCGTGCAGCGCCACAAGCTACAGAGTAGTAGTAGAGCACTTTACGTGCAGAGCCATATTGCACAGTTCCCAATGCCCCGCCAGGCTTTTCCGGCTCCTCGGGCTTAATTGGGAGGCGCTAGTTTAAATATGCTACTAGCTGATGAGGAAGCTGCAAGCGAGGTGTGGCTAGGGCGAGCAGCGAGCCACAGGATGCTGGGAAGGAAAACCCGTTCACGTGGCTAGGCTATCCAGTGCACCCAGATTGTGGGGCCGCACGTCCGTTTGACTTCAAAACTCAAACTACCCGTGTAAAATATTGGCTCGCAGCAAAGTGTAGTAGTACTATTTAAGTAAAGGCCGTTGTGCGTTCGTCCGGGATCGAACCCACAAAACGACGTATACACTCCTGCGACCACAAGTTGTACTAGTTGGATTACAACGCAACCTAGAATCGCCTTTTGTCGCTAGTAGTATGTACATTGTTCCTTACAAGAAACCCCTATAATGCAAGAAACCACTAAAATGCCAAAAAACTACTACCACTTGCATACGTGGCAAACTTAAGATAAGACTACCTTATCAACCATTGTACATGCTCTTACCAACAAAAATCCTCGAGTGACCTCCTACCTCCGGCCCATCCACCTAGTCACCCTGAGCCATGGGAAGCAGCTACCGCCGCTGGCAGAAGGCGAGGTCAAAACCGCCGGCGGTGCGGAGCCCATGTTGCGGCAGCCCGGATGCCAGCTCCGCCCGGCGCTCGCGGTCGCTAGCTAGCCAAGATAGCTCCATCCAGCTGCTTCTCTGCAAGGTTTGCTAGCTAGATTGGCACGGAAGCACGGCGGCTTGCTCGCGCGCGCCGCGCTAAGGCCAGCCATCTGGCTCGAGCGAAGGCCAGCGCGACGGCTTGCTCGCTCGTGAGTCACGCTCAGGCAAGCCTGCCAACCCGTGCGGAGGCCAGTGCGGTGTCCGGCCCGTCCGGCGGAGCGGCGGCCAACTCGCTCATCACCGGCGCCACCGACGAACACGCATCAGTACTATTTGAAGTAATGTTCAGGAAAAATAATGATTTGGGGGGGGGGGGAATAACAGGATAGAAGGTCAGATGTGGGTCCCTCGTGTCAACGGTCAAACAAAATGTGTTGGCTTAAGCTGCCTCATCAGCACGGACGTGTGGGCCAACCCTATCATAAATGGGTTTAAACGAACCTAATTGTTAGGAGTACTAGGTAGTAGTTTTTGGCGTGGATTAAGAAATTTTGGGTATGTTTTTGCTATTTTTTGTACAATAGATTTTTCCTAGGGCTGGTTGAAAGTGGTAGTTTTTTGTTAAATACTCTACATATTGTAAGTAGGAGTGAAAGTTAAGCTTTGGAAGCCAATAAGCAAGGCTAGTTACATAGCACATATGTGTACATGATTGAAAGTAAATATCAACCATGAGTGACTAATATCTTGATGGAAAACTCGAAACTATGGAATACTAGGAAAAAATGCATGGTTCTAAATACTAGCAATGTTCATGTCCGTTGCAACGAATCATAATTAGAATAATACTTATTCACAAACTTGGTACAAAACACTCTAATTTTGATCTACATATGTCACTAGAGATATATTATGTTTCAATTAGAATATATTCCTTGGGCTGTTTTGGTGAGGTCAGGGAGGGATGTGGTTGGTTTTAAGATACTAATTATGGGTTTTTCTGCAAATTGGTAGAAAAGTGGGATGTTTGTGAGAAAAGGCAACAACTTACCTCACAATCGTTAGATGTAGATCTAATGGTCAGAAATGACGGATGGCAGACACACCAGCATCACCAACTTAATTAGTCTTGTTTAGGAGTACTAGCAAGATCCATGCATTGCACGAAACATCAAGATGCATTTTTTTATAAAACACTTGTTGTGATTGACCCTTGCGGGAGTAATCCCATGTGTAAAAACTAATGATATCTCGAGAAATATGAGATAAGGTGAAGAGGAGTGGGGTGTGGTGGTGGTTGGTGGGGGGCTGAGTAGAGGCATGGGGATTGACGACGCCGGCAGCGGCCACCAGGCCATTTTGTTCCAGAGGCTTCCTTTCTTAATTTCTCAACAATGAGGTTTGTTGGAGATAAGGATGAACGAGGGAAGGCCTTGTCTGCAAATGTGGAGAGGGGTGCGGGTATCTTGTAGTTTAATTTCCATCTGTCATATATAGATCGGACGGTCTATATTGCAAGATGGCACACGTACCATCATCACCAACTCGGTTTTTTATAAGAGAAGAAATATAAGTATGGAGATACAAACGTATTATACATACTTGCTTCCGTAAACTAGCATCTACACTCTATTCAACGCCTCGGCATCTGGGGCCTTAGCACAATGACTTCTCGACTGTGTAAAACAAAGAATTTCCCGTCGCCGACAAGGAGGGGGTGACGGCGGCGCGCTTTTTGGCTTGGTCTAGTCCTAGTAGTCATACTAGGTGGTCTAAGCATGTGTAGAATTATTCTTTTTCATGTCTCGTGTTCGTTGTACTGCCACAACTTTTGATGAATAGACGGTAAGTTATTCACGGGGAAACCCTTGTTGAGCATGTTTTTGTGTGTGAGAGAGAGAGTGTGTGTGTGCGTGTGTGATATGTTAGAGACTAAGGCAATGATAACAGATTCTTTGTGTCTATGTGTGTGGAGGATAGAGAAAGACATGTACATGGAGACACATATACATAATTAGAGAGTGAGTGTGTGAGATACACATGCGGACATGGGGAGAGATGAGGATCCAGATAAATGGGTGTTTGTGCGTGTCTGTGTGTGTTTGTGCATGCATTTGTGTGTGAGAGGGAGAGAGTGTATGTAGAGTAGAGAGACCATTGATGATGTAAACCTAGCATAAGGGAAGGGGGAATGGTGTGACATGTGTAGTAGCGGGATAGCACGGGTGCGGGTGGGGGGAGCAGACTATTTGGAAGAGATATCGAGTGTGTGTGTGGGAGAGGGGTGTGAGAGCAAGAGAAAGAGAGAGATAGCGACGGAGAGAGATAGAGAGGAAGAGAGGGGGCGAGAGGGGTCATTTGTGTCCATAAATGGCGTATAGATAGCGAGACAATGTTGATGTTGTCCGAAATTGGCCTATGAACGGAGATGCAAGGGAAACGAGTCATCGTATGTGTGATAGGGACTTCATGAGAGATCTAGAATAGATGGTGTAGAGAAAAATGTGTGAAATCGAGAAAGATTATACATTAGGGAGCTATGCAAAGAGTCACGACATATATGTATACAGGGAAGGAGTTGGGGCGGGTCCGCATGTGGGAGAGATAGAAAGAGGAGAGTGGTGCACAAGGAGACAAAGTGTGCTTGTTTGTAGTGGGGGTGGTGTGCGAGGTGAGTGCGCGAGAACCACATAACTAGGGAGATAGAGGTTTGGGGGGTGACGTTTTGTGTGTATGGGAAATATACACTCTACATAGTGCGTGTGCTTGGGTAAGAGAGATAGCGGGATACCTAGAGAGTGAGGGAAGAGATGTGTGCATGCCCGAGAGACAAAGTGATAGAGACCTGTGTTGGGGTCCGAACTTTAGAAGAGAGAGGGGTGTTAATTTGCTCGTGTGTTGGTGTTTGGGGGAGAGAACAACTTCTCTATGTGTG
>NC_041389.1:100512541-100654740 GCF_002162155.2 Triticum dicoccoides | reverse complement strand
GGGGGGGGGGTTGACTTCAGTTAAAGAGTGAGGTGTCTATATTTGAGGGACTTTAGCGTAATTGAGATATTGTGCACTCATGGTTGATCAATTTGTTTCACAGTTTGTACTATGCGATAATGATACTTTTGAACATGTGTGATATACCTTGATGTACCAGAATTACAAATCTAAGATTGGAATTTTGGAATTCGACTCCATCATTAGCTTTTGTAATTCATTTAAACGGAGGTACATTTTTTAAGCCGGGATTTCATGATTTCAAATTCATATATCAAACCTAGAGATATACACATACGGGCATGTTCAAACTTTATAATCATCCACTTTATTCATACACATACACATTTTTGCTTTTGTCATTATATTTAGGATAAACACATTTGGAATTTCATTTGAATTGGACCGTATGATGGTATTTGCTTGTAGTAGCTCAATGATCCATATTTGAATTGAATGGACAATCTAAGTTTCGAGTTGGAGACATTGATTTTCAAAACTTGGACATTTTTTTTGCGTGCAAAATCAAAAAAATTCGGCCATGATATCATAATCGTCTGTACGAGAGCAGAATACTTATAATTTTAGGCGCCAAAAGCTTTCAAACTTCCCGCTCACATAGTATCACGCGCCCAAAAGTTTAGCACTGCGATATTCCTATTTTACCCCTGCCACATGAACGGAAAAGGGCTGCTTTGGTAACTCCATTGTTTTCCCCTCTTTGCCCCCAACATTCTTACCCAGAGCCCCTCCCCTTCCCCTCCCCGACCCCCCCAACCACGGCAAGCCGCCAAATCTAGTCCTCCGCCACAGCGGTGGACCTCACACCCCGCCAGATCTACCTTCCGCACCTTGGAACCCCCAACTGCCAACTCACCACTTCACCGGAGCCGCTTCAGCGACTGGCTTGTCCACCGCTCCAGATCTCCTTGACCGCCATCATGGCCCAATGCACCGGATCAGCTTAACCGGCGCCCTCGTCCACCACAGCATAGGCCCTTCATTGACTCCCTCGTCCGCCCCTTCGCTGGCCCTTCATACAAGCCCTCGTCCGCTGCAACAGATCCGCCTCACCGAAAGCACTGTACAACGCGCCCACCGAAGCCTTCGTCCACTGCATCGGACCCGCTCCACGAACACCATATTCAACTCCAATGGCCCTGCTTTACCGACGCCGCAGCCTCATCAGGTTATTTCGATTTGTATTCCTTCATTTTTTCTCTTTATCGTGCAACTGTTCACTTACCACATATGAGCTTTCTTGTATGTCGACAGGCGCCGCAACCCGTAGCACCAGAGCCGCTTCAGCGACGGCGACAGCCGGCCCAAACTCAACCGCAACACGAGCACCATCGACGATCCTTAGCTATCAACTATGACAACGATACCCATACGCCGCCAAGAATCAGGTGCCATTATCCAATGGCCGGCGCCTACGTTCACTTTCCTAGCATACGCACCACACCTTTGAATTTCTTTAGGGCATCATTCAGTTTTTCATGAGACGTGTTATTCTGCTTGCACCTGTAGGGCCATACTTCTGGCAGTGAACATGTTACATGTGCTAAATTACGTACCAATGCACATATAGTTAATATGCTTTAGTTTTGTTCTGATGCCACCCATTGGTTCCATCAGACTGCTTAATGTTCTCTATGCTTAATTACATATCAGCAAACTAGCATGTGGTTCTGCTGCTTTTTGTTCGTTTTACCCTACATTTTGTGATGCTAGCTATTACATCACTGCTCCGAGCCTCTGTTCATTACTTTTTTGTGTGTTCTTGATCTTCCCAAGTTGCATGACTAATTTGATGCTTCTATTAATTATGGATCTGCCAACCCCATCAAGCAAAATATTCGTTCTTTTGGGGCTGGCACCTCGAACAAGCATAAAAATAGAGGGAAGCAGATATATTGTCGTGTATGCACACACCCTTCTTTCATTAGTTTAGATGAACCATTGATGATCAATTCGTACTAGTGCATGCGATTAAATTTAATTTTACCTAAATAGAGGGTGCAAAATAAACTACAAAAACTAGATTTGCAACCACGGGATGCTGACGATATCTTCAAAGAACATTGCAACATCAGCGAGGCTTCACAGCAACATATGGTAAGCCAGTGTGTTTTAGTACATGTGAAATGTAATGCGAGTGGGATACTTTCTTGGCTTGTGCCCTCAACCTGTAATCCTACCGAATTACAAATAGTTCAGTTGTCTGCTTTGCTGTATTGCTTGATTCGAATGCTTGTTTGTTGTTACGCTATACCTGAGTTGGCCAGTATACCAGCAGTGCCTGCTGTACTATCGTAAAGAAATGCATGCCTATTTCATTTGAGTCCTTAACTTTTCCTCTCAACTTCATCACAAGACTGTCTTCGTGGTTTATATGAAGCCACACTGTTAAGTGCTTTCTCAGATTATTTCAACTGCTTAGATGCCTTGGCAACTTAAATATAGCGGTGGTACACTCCCTTCAAATTTCATCTTACCATTTTAATTTCTTTTCGGCTGATGCTGCTTCGAACCATTTAAATATAGTTTGCCATGCTCGGCAATAATTCGTTCGTCGTTTACCATGTAAGCTTACTGCTTGGATCATACGATAACTATCTCTTACTTATGTCCAGCGGAAACCTTTCAGGATGCCGTTCACACTAGGACACAATGTACAACCCCAGAATCTATTTGTGGAAGCAGTGCACCATCCATGTTACTAGATGGTATCAGTTCAGAGGCAACACCACCGGAGAGCAGTCTGAGCACAGATATTATAGTGCTTGAGGCTCTACTAGAGGCAGAAAGAGATGGTGTGGCTGCCATGAATGAGGTAATCTTTATCTTGAGGCTGGAAATTATGGAATTAGAGGCACGCATTATGCAAGCAACCCAAGAATTGGAGGAAGTAAGAATGTTGCATTTGAAGACGGAGGAGGTCCTGCTATTTCTGCTATCTAAAGCCCAAGGTAATCTCGGTTCTTCTTTAGATACTAGTTGAAATTGTCATTAGATTATTGTACTTGCATGTTGTGTCATGTATCTGAATGGATTACGTTGCAAGACCCCCTATGTTGTCCATGTGTTGTAATGATCTGGATTTTTTAGGCGAGGTAATCCTCAGTACTTGTATGATTGACATAAGGTGAACTGTTTTTCGTGTGAGCATATTGTATTGGATGAAATAACTGCTTGACTCAGAGTGTATCCAACGTACTGAATTTGAAGATCACGACATTTCTAAATCATAATCATATATAAATGTGGAATAAATCTTTGTTCTGGTTTTGAAGAAATAAATAACAAAACATATAATTATCTATGGATATTCGTAATCGAATACAAATTGGATTTGAATTTAGTTTGCCAGGGCCTAGGGCAAACGTGAATGCTAATTCTCCCAAGTTTTGAACGAAGAGGCTAAACACCCACTATAATTTGTGGGCTGCCCGAAGCAAGTGTTTGTGAGATGGAAATTACTGTCTACCCCTGACACTTGACATCCTTATCGACCGGATTTACACTGCTGTCGATAGGGGTAGACTAGTAACTTCAATCAGACGTGACACGACGGCCTCTGAGCCCATTCAGATACGGTGGGCGTCAAACGTGGGCGGCAAAACACATTTGATTCAGGCTCGTCCGAAAGACATGTGTCTCTTCCTCCATTTTCCCATTCATACACGGTGGGCGGCAAAACAAACTCTCCTCGTCTGAAATCGATGTAGGCTAATATTTTAAATAGGGGCAGATGTGTAACTAACATCAGACGTGACACAACCGTCCTACCTGTCAGCTCCGTTCATACACCGTGGGCGCCAACCGTGGGTGGCAAAACACCCTCTCCTCGCCCGACATAGTTACCGGCAAATATTTGGGAGATGTGAGATTACCGTCCTATCCCCAACCAACGCGATGTCCGAAATTTTAAATGGGGGATAAGTTCGTAACTTTCCCCCATTTCAGAGAAGCGCGTCCCAATGTTTGAGATCCCCCCTCCCCCCCCCATTTCCCCATTCATACACCGTCGGTGGCACGACAACCTCCGCACTGCGGCCAGCCTCCTCCGTCTGCTACCCCATCCTCCACCTTGCCGGAGCCGCTACCCCTACCCCGTCGTCTACTGCAAGAGATGGACGTCTCTCATCCACGGCGCTGGACCAGGATCCTTTCATCGGCACCGTCGTCCACCTTGCCATTACCGCTCCTACTACCGCCTCGTCCATGGCAACAGGATATATCCCCCGACCCGACCGTCTGCCGTCTAAAGTCTTCTTCCCCGCCGCCGACAGCCATCGGACCCACAGCACCCTCAACGTATCATCATAGGCCTACACGGCGTCGCAAGAGAGGTGGTACTCTTCCATATGTGCTTAAGTTATTGATCTCACCCGCAAAATAGATCGTAATTTGTTTACTGTACTTTTCTTGTCCGTACCAAATCGTAGTGGCTAGTTGAAAGCAAACATTGGTTGCGAAGTACCTTTGTCCAGTTTGCACCTTCAGATCCGCCATGGCACGGGCACAACACTTGTAAAGCTTATGGTTTCCCCCCTTTATATTCACTACCATCATTGTAGGTGCTTCGTGTCGTGCTAGCACTGCTCCTCAAGACCTCAACCCAAAGCTTATGTGTTGAAATACGAATCTGATATGATGCTCATATCACTAAAATAGAGAACGTTTAATTGGTCACCTAATGTTCCTATATTCGTTTTGAAAAGCATGTGCGCCACCCACTGGTCCAGCTAGTTCCACTTTCCTGATTTTTCTCTTGATGCTTAGGGGTTTCCCCTTTTATCTACTATACTATGATCTGCGTAGGTGCTTTCTGTCGTACTAGCATTACTCCACCCTTCAAGCTAAACAACACGCACTCAGAATTTGAAAGCTTAGTTGTTCAAATATGATTGCGATATGATACTGATATTAGTTAACCGACACATTTAATTGGTTTGCTAAAGGTCCCACTTGAGTTTCCAAATGCATGTCGTGACATATAGAGAGACAGCATAATTGCATTTCTTTGTCACTTGTTGACCATACTTTCTTGTCCATACCAAATCTTAGTTGTTATTTCAAAGCAAACATCGGTTGCTAACTACCCTTTGCGCGGTTTGCAGCTTCAGATCTGCCATCCCACTGTCACGGTCAACACTGTACTCATCATGCTTATGTTTTCCCCATTTTATGATGACCACAATCAGCCTACGTGGTTCGTGTCGTAATAGCACTGCTCCACCCATCGAGCTAAACAAGCTTAGTTGTAAAAATTCATATCTGATATTATTGCTGATATTAGTAAAACTGAGAGATGTTTAATTGGTTAGCTAAATGTTCCTACTTTAGTTTCGAAATGCATGTGAGCCACATATGAGAGACCGGAAAGAATAGTATTTCTCTGTGCGCTCTGGTTCATCATGGGTGGCCAACCGACATTGTATTGAAAGACTTGTAATATCTTCAATCTGCTTGCTCTTCTGCTCTTCTTTAAGATGATACTCTTCTCTTGCGGTCGACTGGTCAGGTCGAGTTGTTCTCCCTTCGTATATTTTGAATCTGTCAGGTCAGGTCGACTTGTTCTTCTTTACTATGTGTTGAAGCTATCATCTGCGAAGTGTCATCACTTCTGGAGCTCTCATATTTTGAGTAGTAGGCCACATTATATTAAAGCACACAACAAATTACAGCATGCATGGCATCTTTTAAAAGAACTGTAGAGATAGCAGAAGGGGGTTTACAGGGAGGCAGTATTGGATTAGAATCACTTCTGCATTACAAAGAAAATCTCACTTTTTTTATGTTTTCATGCATGTTAGATATTGAACATTATCAAAATGAATATGAGAATGGGCGCACGAGAGGAATATTGCGGAACGATCCACTGGCTAACAAACTTGGCATGGTGGAGGATGGCCTATCTTATTCACCCATCAAGGTGCTTGCTCTAACTTTGTGAAGTTGTATTGGTCGCACATATTTTGCATATGACCTCTTGCATTACTTCCACTTTGTTACACCATCTGCTTAGTTTAAGCATCATATATGAGTATATGCCATACCTATCCATTTTCTGTACCTTTTCCATGTGTCGTCACACTATATTTTTCCAGTCAAATGTTGTTCTTTCGTAATAGATGTCCAAAAGGAAGAGGGTGAGTGCAGATCCTCAAGGAGTACAAACTAGGTATTTGGAGAAGGTAGTGATACCTGTTAAATCAGATAGATCAGCAGCCACAGAAAACACAGGCCCAACTGTACCACACTTTACTCCTACTCCAGTGGCCAAACCCCTATTAGAACTGCTGGGAGCCCAGCGTCAGGTACTGTCTATGATATCAATTCAAAATTTGAACTCCTAAATTTCTGCTTGTGCCTTACCTTCTCTCTTGTATGAAAACTAATTTCACATGAATCTCCTTGCTCAAAGGATCATACGATCTCAATAAAATAATGGGCTCTGCATTGCTCTTGTGATCAGTACCTCTCTCCCTTTTGCCTTGTAACGCTGTACTTAATTAATTGCTATTTGATTATGTATCATCAGTCTGCACCTGAGCTTCATTATCCTCTGTTTCTTCCAATATTATTTGATCTATATTTACTCTTTGCAAAATGTAGAATAATGGCAACGCTTATAAAGAATTTTCTTTGGGGAATTTATTGAATTATCCTTCCATCAACATGGAGAAGGGCTTTGTCCAGCCCGTGTTAACATGTAATGTAAGTTCATCCTTCTCAAGCCTTCAAACTTTGTTCTAGTATAGATTTGGATAGACATCATTTCCTCCACTGTTGTTTGCTTTATTGTTTACATCTAGTTGGATGTTTGCAACAACTACCAATTTCAAATTGTAGTTGTAAAAACATGTTCCTTATGCAGATCAGATCCATTTATTTGCTTATATAATTGTGAAACCTATTACGTGTCTCCTTGTTTCTCTTTCAGAGTCGTATCTCTTACGCTAGGAAGAACGTTAGGGAAGATAGTGAGCCAAACCATCTTGAGGACAGCAAGATGACCCCAAGGTCCTGTCTTGATGAAGACAGTGAGTTGAAGCTACTTACCAGCAGGTGCAAGACAACCTCTATGCAGTCGCTGCCTCAATCAGTTCGACTTCTTCAGTCTCAACTTAAAGCGGAAAGGCTTGCTTTAGCTCAGCTCCAACTTGAAGTCAAAGATGCAATGAAGATGTCATAGGACTGCCGTGCGCACCATCATGCCTTAACCTTTAGTGTGGATGCATCTATCATTGACACAATTGAGGTCTACTCAGCTTCTTCAGCTGTTTGGGGGCCCCGACCTGGCCAGGCCTAGTGCCTTCTGAAGTGCTCTCAGTTTTGTATATTCTTTTGTCGGCGCGTTTATTTGCACTGGTGCCGAACTTTGATGCCAGTGGATGTAATATGTGTGATAGTTGTTATAGCCTAGCATAAGTTGCTTGCTTATTTATTTCCTTGTTGTCTTGTTTATTTGTTTGCTTGTAGTCATAGCAGTTCTTTTTCCACGGTTTGCTAGTGGCTGCAATAACCTATTTTTTAAAACTAGGCCACAATAACCATGGGCTAATATTTACTGTAGTGACACTGGGCCTCCTACGGGACGTAGAAACAGTGGGCCTTCTACGGGATGTAGAAACAGTTGGCCTTCTACGGGCCGTAGAAACAATGGGCCTTCTACGGGCCATATCATCAATGGGCCTTATACGGGCAGTATGATCGATTGGCCAACACATGGGCCAATAACAGGCCGCAATATGGCCGTAAACGGGCTAGAGTTGGAATCGTCCATTCATGGGCCGACCATAACGGGCCATCGTTAATAGGCCATATTTGATGACGCTATGAAAATGGCCCAACGTATTAACGGACCACAAACGGGCCGACTGTAACCACGGGCTGAATTTGGCCCATAAGCAAAAAATGGCAGTAACGGGCCATAAGTAAACGAATGCTGGAAATGAGCCCAAGAATAAATGGGCTCTGAGAAGGCCGAAAGATAACATGGGCTGGAAACGGCCCAACGGAATAATGGGCCGTTAATGGGTATAAAGTGATACACTGTTCATTACGGGCCAGTTTCACCACGGGCCGTTAATGGGTGTAAAGTGATACACTGTTCATTACGAGCCAGTTTCACCACGGGCAGTGCCAAGAGTTACATAGGGCCTCATATGGGCCGAAAGACGTCATGGGCCATACATGGGCCAGAAGTGAAAACGGGCTAGAATCATATTGGATGGCCCAGATGACGCTACTGGGCCTAATTCGGATAGGGCGGAACGGGCCTTGGGTTAGTGGGCTCTAAATGGGCTATATGCGAACAGGCCGTTAACAGGCTTTACATGGGCCGGCCCGCCATCTTTTGACCAAGTCAAACGGGCCGGCCTTTTCACAGGAATGGGCCACTGTTGGGCCGTGCCATGTGTCGACGTATCATAGGCACCTTCTGTCCAATGAGTGGATGACATCTGTCCCAACGATGAGCCGACACGTGTTTCCACCAACCAATGATGATTTTACACGTGGAAAATCCCCATTGGTCGGGACTGTTAACGGGTTATCAGATCCAAAACCCGACCCGATAGCTTAACGGTGTTCCGTTATGGTGGATGCCACGTGTTGGTCACCCTTGATGAAAGCACTTCTGTGACGCGCGATTTATCGTCATGGAAGTGGACACTTCCGTGATGATAATTTTGGTAATGTCATGGAACACTTCTACGATAGCACATGTATGACTATCTTGATTCTGTCATAAATTTGTCATGGAAGTACATGCATGACAAAAAACGCGACCTATTGTGACAAACACGTGTCATCACGGAAGTGTATTTTTTTTGAAGTGCAACGAGCAGATGACTTCTTCCACTCTTGCACTCGACCAGGGATTTCTTTAAGCCGAGTCATCAGAGACTCGAGGTCACTCTGGAATTCCACTCGGGGCCAGAGCTTTGTGTCAATCCACGACACCCCCAATTTTAGACGAGCAAGGTAATCCATAGCTCTGTCAAGATGAGACTCCAATCGCAGCACATTCATCGTGACGTCATCCTTGACTAGAGAGTTTATGGGGTCTAGATCTGTCTGGATCTGCCTAGTCTCTGCTTCGAAGTCTTGATAGAATTCTACACATTCGGAAAAGTGGTGAGTCGGCAGCTATACGATGAGTCGACAGTTACAAATCGGTCAGACAAGAGAAAGTACCTTCAAGCTTCACGACCAGCTTCTCAGCAAGTCTTCCCAAATAAGCCTCCAGTTTGCCCTTCTTCTGAGTGATATCTCCAACCTTGTCGGTCAGGGTCTCCTTGTCCTTCTTCAGCTTTGCAACTTCTTTGTTGTCTTCAGTAACAACAGTCTTCAACTTGGCATTTTCCTCTTCTAATTTGCTGACTGAAGCCAGCTTCTTGTCAGCAAGCTCTGTTTTCTCTCGCGCCTCTTTCTGTGCTGCAGCAAGGTCAAGGTCCTTCTGCTCTAGAGCCTGCTTCATTTTGACTAAAGAAATAACATTCTTCAGATGACCTTGGAGTTGACAGTTTTCACTATGCACATCTGTTCGAGTGGAGCCACTCGGTTCAAAAGACTAAAAGGGAAAAACTATAAGGTGGACAGTCAGCGAGATATTACCTCCCATAGCAGCAGCATCCTTGGCCTTCTGAAGATTCTTCTTGGCCAGCTCAAGGTCAAGGTTGAGGCTGATCTATTTCTTCTCCAACTTAGCAAATCGGGTCTCGAGCTCACAAGATTTCTGCGGTCAGCAAATAAGACACGTCAGTCGACAGAAACAAAAGTTAATCACAACAAAAAGTGTTCCAAGACTACTGCAGAACCAAACATTCAATAGAAGTCTCAGGGACTACACCCAATGGGTGCACTTGGCGTGCCCCCACTGGTCCAGTTTACCACTCAGCATGGTCTAACCTGCGTGAATATGCAAAAAAAAGAGGCTCTCAAACCCTGGCCGACTGCCCGTAGTTGACCATGGTCTCGGGGGTGCACTCTATGTGCCCCCACTGGTCTGGAACCCACTCGGATCAAACTATTCTGTCGAGTGAAAGAACACTGAAGAGACATTCAACAAAGACTCCCGCTGAATCAAACATCCGACGACGGTCTCAGGGACTACACCCAGTGGGTGCACTTTGCGTGCCCCCACTGGTTCAGAGATACACTCGACTCAACTTGGTCGACTCAAGTGGAAGAGCTATTCAGCAATAAGTTAAAACACCTAGTGGGTGATTGGATGCAAAATGCAGACTCATGATAGATGCACATAAAAGGTTCCAAAACACTCGTCCAGGGACATCTTACGAACAATGAATCAGCAGCTTAGAACTACTATGTCATAGCAAGGCAAAAATCAAACCGGAAGATCAGTCGGAAATCAACTGAGCTTGACATTAATGTGCAGAGAAGTACTGGCATTATAGGTAGCCTGGCTGGCCTCGTGCACCACCTTCATCCGCTCCATCATAAGGCCTGCTTGGAGTATGGCTTCCTTGGCTGCACCCACCGGGTCATCTAGGGTATGATGAGCAGCAAAGAGCGATGATGGTAGTATAGTCGAGGCAATCACAGGATCTGAAGCATGGACCTGCGCAGGCGAAGCAGGGACTTGAGAAATCGACGCTGAAGGATGGTTAGTCGACACAGGATTGGCAAACGAAATAGAGTCCCGAATTGGATCTCCCGATCGCTGGGCCACTATTTCTGATGCTATTGTCGACTGAGGCACCTGGCTGACAGGAGTCCTCCTGCTCGAAGTCCTACCCCTCCTTCCCGTATTCTTCTGAGGTGATTGATCATCATCATCTGGAAGTTCAATGACATTTTGGGGAACTACACAAAATTCAACCATAAGAGCTCAGCTGACTGACAATTCAATCGACAAAACTAAGCACAAGATTGCAGGATCGTACCAGCTTTGGAAGTAGCCGCAACTTCAGTTTCCTCATCATCCTGAACCTTGTCGATGTCCATGGAGGTCCCAGAAGTTGCAGCACTAAAAGATTCAAAACTCACTCGGTCAGAGCAGAAGTATGAGTCGACAGTAAAACACTGAAAGATCCAAAACCCACTCGTTCAGAGCAGAATTATGAGTCAACAGTAAAACACAGAAAGACAGAACACTCACGCAGAAGCGACAGGAACGTCCATCTTGATCCTGGGCAAGGTCTTCCGAGGCTTTGAAGGGACAACCTTGGGATGCTTGGCGACCTTTTCTCACGGCTCCGGAGTCGAAATCCGAGTGTGCTTATGCACTTGCGTGCTTGGAGCTGCAGCCTTGTTGCACCCACCCGTTGGATCGTGAGACTGCTTGGATCGGTGCTCTATGCAAGGTTGTGAGTCGACCTCTTCTTCATCGTCCGACTCATCACACTCTTCCTCATCATTATCATCGGGAGATTGCCAGTCCGCGCTCTCCACTCCCTCCAAGGATTGCTCCTGGGCTTGTTCTCCATTCAGCATCGAATACATCTTAGTATAAATCTGCAAGGCAAGGAGTTAAACAAACATCAGTCGGATTCAAAGATGGTTGCAAGTCAGATTGAAAGACGCTCGGTGATAAGGAGCAGACCTTGTCCGGCTGATTTTTGGCGTTGAATAGGTTGACTCTCCTGGCCCCCCTGGGGTTGTATTTGTTTCCAGTAATTCCCTTCAGCCACTGGGCCACCGTCTCATCGGTGACCTCCTCAGGATGGACCCGAGTGGTGTCATTGGAACCCGAATACATCCACATCGAATGGTCACGAGCTTGGAGTGGCTGGATGCGTCGATTGAGAAACACTTCAATAAATCCATGCCAGTCACGCCCTGATGGACCAACTGGACTACCCGCTCGACTAGCATGTTCACCTCTATTTTCTCCGCTGCAGACACGATCAGTGAAGAAGGTTGCTGGACTCGACCTAGGGTAAAGGGAGGAAGACCGGTCAACTGACCGGGAGTCGCAATGTCTTGGCAGTAGAACCAGGTAGACTACCACCCCCTGATAGGGGGAAAGGTGCTTCTAACCCTCATCTGAATCCCTAAAACCCCGCACATTTGAATCACGTGCATCCTCTCATCATTCGGATTTGCCTTCTTCATAGATTGAGAACGACAAGTGAAGATGTGTTTGAAGAGACCCCAGTGCAGTCTACATCCCAAGAAGTTTTCGCACAGAGAAACAAATGCAACAAGGTATGTGATGGTGTTGGGAGAGAAATGGTGAAGTTGGGCACCGAAAAAGTTCAAGAAATCCCGGAAGAAAGGTGCGGAGGTAAATAAAAACCACGGTCGACGTGGGTTGCGAGGAGGACACACTCACCCTCCCGTGGCTGAGGCTTGATCTCGTCCCCTGGCAGCCTTCAAGACCTGTCTTTTATCAATCCCGCGATGGCCAGATCCTCCAGATCTTCTTGCCGGAGCGTAGATCGAATCCAGTCCCCCTGGATCTAGCCAGGCGGAAACCCGGACCTCGACGATTATCCCCGACTTGTCTTCTTGCCATTCGTTGTCGCCGTTGCTTTCTTCGTGTGCTCTAGGGCTGCCTACTTGTCCTTCACCATTGCGGAGGACTGCGCACGGGCAGGGCAGCGACATCGAGAGTGGAGGAAGATGCAGTGGAGAAGTAGAGGAAGAAGAAGGGGAATGGGGGCACACTGTGCAAATGATCGTCCTCGATGCCTTTTATGGGCCTGCTTCCAAGTGGATGACGCGTGGGCCGGAGTAATCCTGTCAAATCCCGCAACAGTCATGAACCGGATACATGGCAAGAAAGGTGGAGCGGGAATCGAGACTGCCCTGTCTATCTGCCCTGTTTACTGTGGCGTGCTCCGCCTTGCGCGCTTCCCCAAATTTTTGGATCCCGAGAGATCCAGAAACCACAGTAACCAATCGTGCCGAAGATTTCGCACCATATCAACACTCGAAGACTACCAGTATAAGTTCACTCGACGACCTCTGAATCGATCAAGGCGACTGAAATGAAGTCAAAGTTTCAGCATGAACCTCGAGCTCAGTAAGAATGCTTATGAAGCACAAGTGTCAAGACAGGGTCAACTTCAACTCTCTTTTCACTCGGACCTCAATCCATTTGGGGGATAATGACAATACCTTGGACCTAGAGTAGGGTCATAGGCCTGACCTATACGCCCTACCCAAGTTCACTACCCTATAGTCAAGGACATTCAAAGTATAGCAAGAAATACCGACTGAAGTAGCCATGGAGTGGAATCCACTCGACCAATCACTTCACTCGGATACCCCCAATTTCACTCGACCAAGATGAAGTCATTCGACCATATAGGAAACCACTCAGAGTACAGAAGACCCAGAGTCACTCGGGATGGCAACGGTCAGACGTTCACTCCGTAATCTTAAATATCATTAATAGCACTTTATAGCTGGCATTACCAGTAATGTCCTGTCTTAATGTACATTGAACAATGTAACGGGGGATGGGTGGGGTCCTGGTGCACTCTATATAAGCCACCCCCTCCTCTAGGACAAGGGTTCACACCCCTTGTAACACACACCCAAATTCTAGTCGACCGCCTCAGGGCTCTGAGGCGTAGGGCTTTTACCTTCTTCGAGAGGGGCCTAAACTCGTAAACTCGTGTGTACAACCTCGCCGTAGCTAGGGCCTTGCCTCCTCATATGTACCCCCTACTCTTACTGCCAGACTTAGTACCACGACAGTTATGTCTCCCGCATGGTGCCCTCCATAACCTTCAGAGTTACATTTCTATAGGATTTGCCCCTGTTCATGCTCAGGTACACAACATCTAATAATACCATCTACTCCTTCTTTATAAATATGTGGATCATCCCAAAAGTAATGTCTTAAATAGTAGAAGAATTTTTTCTTTTGTTGGTATGTGAAGCTAGGTGGTATATATTTGGCAACAATATGATTAGCATAGTCAGCATACCAAGGAGTGTTATGAGAAACATTTATTGCAGCTAATTGTTCATCGGGAAAACTATCATTAATTGGTGGTGAGTCATCAAGAATATTTTCTAGCCTAGACAAGTTATCAGCCACGGGGTTCTCAGCTCCCTTTCTATCAGTGATATGTAAGTCAAATTCTTGTAGCAAGAGAACCCACCTAATGTGTCTAGGTTTAGCATCTTCCTTCTCCATAAGATATTTTATAGCAACATGATCAGTGTGAACAGTAACTTTAGAATCAACAATGTAAGATCTAAATTTATCACAAGCAAACACCACTGCTAAAAATTCCTTTTTAGTAGTAGCATAATTGCATTGGGAACTGTCTAGTGTTTTACTAGCATAATGAAAAACATTTAGTTTCTTATCAACTCTTTGTCCTAGAACATCACCCATAGCATAATCACTAGCATCACACATAATTTCAAAAGGCAAGTTCCAATCAGGTGGTTGAACAACAGGTGTAGACATTAAGGCTTTCTTAAGTGTTTCAAAGGCTTCTGCATAGTCATCATCAAAAACAAATGGAACATCCTTTTGTAAAAGATTTGTAAGAAGCCTAGAAATTTTAGATAAGTCTTTAATAAACCTCCTATAGAAACCAGCATGACCGAGGAAACTATGAATACCTTTGATATCTTTAGCACATGGCATTTTCTCAATTGCGTAAACTTTAGCTTTATCCACCTCAATACCTCGTTCAGAAATTTTATGTCCCAAGACAATACCTTCATTAACCATAAAGTGGCACTTCTCCCAATTCAAGACAAGATTATCTTGCTCACATCTCTGCAAAACTCGATCAAGGTTGCTTAAGCAACCATCAAAAGAAGTTCTGTAAAAGGAAAAATCATCCATAAAAACCTCAACAATTTTTTCACAAAAATCAAAGAATATAGCAGTCATACATCTTTGAAGCGTAGCAGGTGCATTGCATAAACCAAAAGTCATTCGTCTATAAGCATAAGTTCCAAAAGTACAAGTAAAGGTGGTTTTCTCCTTATTAGGTTGTGAGACAGGTATTTGAGAAAAACCAGAATATCCCTCAAGGAAACAAAAATGTGTGTGCTTTGACAATATTTCTAGCATTTGACTAAAAAATGCAAGGTGTAATGATCTTTTCTAGTAGCTTTATTTAATTTTATAAAATTGATTACCATCCCATACCCAGTAACAATTGTTTGTGGAATAAGTTCATTCTTATCATTAGGTACAATGGTAATACCTCCCTGCTACCACTTGAGCACTGTGTTGGTTTTTCCTTGAATAGGAAAGGGTGATGCAGCAAAGTAGCGTAACTATTTCCCTCGGTTTTTGAGAACCAGGGTATCAATCCAATAGGAGGCTCCTCAAAAGTCCCACACACCTACACAAACAAACAAGAACCTTGCAACCAACACCATAAAGGGGTTGTCAATCCCTTCACGGTAACTTGCGAAAGTGAGATCTGATAGAGATAATAAGATAAGATAAATATTTTTGGTATTTTTATGATATAGATTGGAAAGTAAAAGATGCAAATAAAAGTAGATGAAAAACTTATATGATAAAAGATAGACCCGGGGGCCATAGGTTTCACTAGTGGCTTCTCTCAAGATAGCATAAGTATTACGGTGGGTGAACAAATTACTATCGAGCAATTGATAGAAAAGTGCATAGTTATGAGAATATCTAGGCATGATCATGTATATAGGCATCACGTCTGCAACAAGTAGATCAAAACAATTCTGCATCTACTACTATTACTCCACACATTGACCGACTCCTTCCTACATCTAGAGTATTAAGTTCATGAAGAATAGAGTAACACATTAAGAAAGATGACATGATGTAGAGGGGTAAACTCAAGCAATATGATATAGACCCCATTTTTTTATCCTCGATGGCAACAATACAATACGTGCCTTGCTGCCCCTGATGTCACTGGGAAAGGACACCGCAAGATTGAATCCAAAGCTAAGCACTTCTCCCATTGCAAGAAAGATCAATGTAGTAGGCCAAACCAAACTGATAATTCGAAGAGACTTGCAAAGGTAACCAATCACACATAAAACAATTCAGACGAGATTCAAATACTTCTCATAGATAAACTTGATCATAAACCCACAATTCATCGGATCTCGACAAACACACCGCAAAAAGAGTTACATCGAATAGATCTCTAAGAAGATCAAGGAGAACTTTGTATTGAGATTAAAAGAGAGAGAAGAAGCCATCTAGCTAATAACTATGGACCCGAAGGTCTGTGGTAAACTACTCACAACTCATCAGAGAGGCCTGGGAGATGATGTAGAGGCCCTCCATGGTCGATTCCCCCTCCGGCAGAGCGCCAGCGAAGGCTCCAAGATGGGATCTCGCGGATACAGAAGGTTGGGGTGGTGGAATTAGGTTTTTGTGGTGCTCCTGGATGTTTTCAGGGTACGTGAGTATATATAGGTGAAGGAAGTATGTCGGTGGAGCAAATGGGGGCCCACGAGGGTGGGGGCGTGCCCACCCCCTTAGGGCGTGCCGGGCACCCTCGTGGCCGCCTCGTTTGCAGCTTGCCGTCCACTCCAAGTCTCCTAGATTGCGTTTGTTCCGAAAAGATCACTCCCGTAGGTTTCATTCCGTTTGGACTCCCTTTGATATTCCTTTTCTTCTAAACACTGAAATAGGAAAAAAATAGCAATTCAGGTTGGGCCTCCGGTTAGTAGGTTCGTCCCAAAAATGATATAGAAGTGTAAAGTAAAGCCCATAAACATCCAAAACCGGTAATATAATAGCATGGAACAATCAAAAATTATAGATACGTTGGAGACGTATCACTCCCTTTTTAGGGACACAATGAACATGACTCAACCATCTACTATCAGCTATAAGATAGATTATACCTTGAAAGTGCGTTATATCGACTAGAGGGGGTGTGAATAGGCGAGTTTTACAAATTCATCACTAAGGAATTTCTAGGTGAAGAAATTCCTAAGCAACGACACACTAGCAGCGGAATAAGTACTTAGGTAGCATAACAGAGCAAAAGCATAGTCATCATGATGAAATGAAAGACAATCACAGAGTACAAGAAGCGTGAAAATAGGATAAGCAGGTTGAAGACAATGTGATTGAAGAAATATGGTTGAGGAAATAGAGAAAGTCTTCAATCAAAGTCTTGAATAGTAATGATTAGGTTCATCAACACATGAATGAGGAAATGAAAGAGTTGAGGAAATAGAACCAGTGGCTTGGTGAAGACGATGATTTGGTAGACCAGTTCCAACTAATGTGACAGTTGTACGTCTAGTTGGAGCGGCTGGGTATTTAAACCTGAAGAGACACAGTCCTGGACACACAGTCCTCACCGTATTCTATTTGAGCTAAAGTCACACAGACCTCACCCAATCACTCGTGGTAAGTCTTCACGTGACTTCCAAACCTTCATAGACTTGCTCACTCGGTGATAAACAATTCATCTTGGATGCTCAGACCATGACGCCTAACCGTCTAGAGGATGCGCAGTCCTCAAAGGTAACAAGAGTTGGTTCCACACAGGAACAATCTCTTCTGTGATGCTCAATCACTTTGGGTTGTAGGTGTTTGGGTTTTGGGTTTTTCCTCACTTGATGATTTTCTCTCAAAGTCTTCGGAGGATGGGATGCTCTCAATGACAAGTGTCAGTTTATCTCGGAGCAGCCAACTAGCTAGTGGTTGTAGGGGGCGGCTATTTATAGCCTAGGGTGCAGCCCGACATGATAAGACATAAATGCCATTCAATGATATGACTGTTATGTGGTAGGATATTTTGGGACAGCTGGCGCGTAGCATAGCAACGGTTGGATATTTGAGAATCAAATTCCTCAGGGATATCATGTTCCTCACTGTGTATGCAATCCGCACTCGCAAATTCCTAACTCCTCAGTTAGAACAAATTCCTCAGAGAACACAAGATCTTCGTCTCTGTCACTGAAGAACTTGACTGAACTATATGAGATTTCAAATGGCTTCACTCAAAAGGATTGGGTAGGTGTAGGATTTGAGTTGAACATCACTTGGAAAGTGTTTCCTTAGTTTTACCTCGACCCCCTTTAATAGTACGGTGTTTCCTATGACTCAAGAAAGAGAAAAAGAAACTACGAAAACAAAACTCTTCACGCTTCATAGTCCTTGCATGAATATCCAAGTCTTCAAGGTCACACCAATTTCTTCACTTTCTAAGTCCTCAGGAGAACCAAAGTCTTCAGCTGAAGACATACATTTTTAGGGTCAACTTTCATCGTAAATATCAAACTCCTCATCGACTTATAGAGCATGTGTATGCTCACAGACACATTAGTCCCTTAACCTATAAGTCTTCAATACACCAAAATCACTAAGGGGCACTAGATGCACTTACAATCTCCCCCTTTTTGGTGAGTGATGACAAATAGGTTAAGTTTTCAACGCGGGTAAACATATGAAGTGTAAATGATAATATTGAGGAATTTGATTGCAAGATATAGAAGAACTCCCACTGAAGATGTGCATGTTTGAGGAATTTGCTTTGGATAGCAAAAGCACATTGTAGAGTAATATCATGGAGATCTCCCCCTATATCTTGTAATTCATACACACATTTGACATATAATATGAAGAATTTGAAATGCATGATGAAATATGGCGTCTGACATAATTCAACATGCGTGCATTAAAGTACTTGGGGAAATAAGCATGCACAAAGTAGTCAAAAGTATCAAAGCACCATAGGACTTAAGTTTACAACTCGGCAAAGTAAACACTTCAGAAGAGCAAGAGTTGTAACTCAACAAAAACACCCATATAATAGACCCGCTTGAAGACTAACTCAAATTTCTCCCCCTCTGTCATCAAATGACCAAAAGGGATGAAAAATGAGGACTAAAGCCCCTGAAGAATAACATCATGATGTCGATGGAGGAGCGTTAGCGTTGTTGGGGTCGTCCGTTGGTGTAGGGCCTACCACAATGTCGTCCAAATCTTCAGCTTCATCTGTCTCGCGTGATGAAGAACATGAACTGGCAACCAGTTGAGGAACTATGACCTTCTTGAATTTCTTCGAAGGTGGGTGAGACAAGTCAAAGTCCTGTTGGAAGTCCATTTCCTTGAGTTCTTCAGTAGTGTATAGATGTGAAAGTATAGCCCAGGTGTGGTCGAAGACTTGATGCAGATAATGGTGATTCTTCTTCACAGTGTTCTGAGTAACAGTCATGTTGTGAAGAATAGCACCAAACTGATGCTTGACCCACTTGTGATTTCTATCAACTTTCTAGTGAAGACTGAGGAGAAGCTCACGATCAGTCATAACACGTAGAGCAGTGGCTTGAGGATTTTGCTTTGAAGTTTTGACGGCAGAATCTTGTGTCGCAGAGTCATCATTGGTCGAATATGAAGCAGCCTTGCGTAATTGACCATCCAAAGGACGAGTGCCTTCATCAATAACATTTGCTTTGCCTTTTTCATCAGCTGAGGAAATAGTCCTTTTGAGGACTTCAATAGGTGGCAAATAGATGAGATGATTTTGAAAGTCAGCCTTGTAATGAATTGAAGACCTTGATCTGATGAATTTCATGATCCAGGGAGCATAAGGCTTGAACTCAAAAGGTGACAGAGCAGCATTGGCCAAAGTCCTCATGAAGAAATCATGGTAGTTGATAGGAATACCATGCATGATATTAAAGAGCAGATTCTTCATGATGCCAACAACTTCTTCTTCATCTCAGTTGTGGCCCTTGATTGGATGAGGGTTTTGGTCAATATGCGATAAATTGTCCTTGGCACATACAACAACTCCTTCACGAGGAATGTGGTCCTTGGAGCTTGGCCAGCCTTCAAAGGCTTCATCAGTACTTGCATCAAATTGTTTGATAGTTCAGGTTCCTCATAGAGTTGTGGTGCACCTTTAGTGGGAGGACTGACTGGGACAGTGTGAAGCAATTCAGAGGCTGGAGCTTTGTAGTGAGTATTTTATGTCATCCAGTCAAGCACCCATGAGTTCACATCTTGCACATTTCCAGTGAGGTGCAAAGTAGCATAGAATTGAAGAACGAGTTCTTCATTCCAATCACATATTTTAGAGCAAAATTTCAGCAAGCCAGCGTCATGAAGAAAACTGAGGACAAGTTGAAAGCAAGGAAGTGATTCCATGTCCACATGAGGAATTTGCTGAAGCTAAAAAACCTTGTCCTTGTCAAATAGGATTGTTGAGTAGTAGTTCATCTGACTTGCTATCCAGAAGCACTTACGTCGAAGTCTTTCAGAGTCATAAGGGTTGAAATCCATGAAGAAATGATGCTTAGCAAAGAAATCATCAACTTTGAATTTATGCTTCTTGGAATGAGGATTCTGATGCTTGGGTTGAAGATTTACAGCTGAAATCTTCTCAGCCTCTTGATGCACAATTTCTGGCGCCATAGACTGAGGAATATCAATAGCAGTTTCTTCAGCAGCAGTTTTGGCCTCCATTTCTTCAGCATTAGTAGATGGAGCTTCTTTAGGAATAGAGTGAAGAGAAGCTTGATGTCCTTCAGAGCTCGTACGAATTTCTTCGGTTAGCACAGGGGACTAAGGAATTTGCTTCATAGGTGTAGTCAGAGGAGAATTGGGATGATGTCTTTCCCAATAATCGTAGTTCAGTACTAGAGTCGTAGACCCAATGTCAACATCCTCATCTTCAGCATCAAATTCTTCAATGTCTGCCTCTTCAGCAGTGAACTGAGGCACGGGCGATGATACCAGCATAGGTGAAGGGATCGCATCCACTTCAATTTCTTCATCCAACTGCTCTGACGTAGCAGCAGAGGGATTGTCTTCATCGTTATCATCCGAGATGACATATTCCTCACCAAAGGGAATAATCTCCTTTGATGGCATGCTTCAGAGAGGAACAACATCAATCGGGTTGGCGAATGAACTTGTGAAAGTCTTCACTTTCTTGGGAGCTGAAGACTCTAAGGTTGCAGATGCTTTCCTTTTCTTCACAGCTGCCCTCTCTGCAGCCTTTGTTTTCTTCGCTTCTGATGCAGAAGGAAGGTTCATGCTTTTCATCTGTGGTGACTTTGCAGGAGGAGCAGATGAAAGAGGCACTATTTCTTCAGGCACAACTGATGCAGTTGCCTTTTTAGGTTCAAATTCTTCAGGCATAGCAGTAGATTCTTCAGCTGGCCTGGGTTGTTCTTCAGGTGCAACATTGATGGTTGCCCTGGCAGTTTCATCAGGAGCTGGAATTTCTTCAGCAGCTATGGCAATCTCAGTATCTTTAGCAGGCTGATTTTCATCAATAGTGCTGGCATGCTCTTCAGTGGGCTGAGCAGATGCTTCACCCTGAGGAGTTTCTTGTTGCGATGCAGTAGCAACATTGGTCTTGAAGCCTTTAGCCAATTTGACGAATCTGACTTTGGGGCCTAGCCAATCTGCACGGTATGCGTCAAATTCATCACTGAGAGCTTTGGTCTCAGTCTAGAGAGTCACAAGTTCTTCAAGAGACATGGTCATAACAAGCTTCTTCAGAAAACACTCCTTTTGTTATTGCGCTTTCTTCACTTGCCTGGCCTTATCAAATTTCCATTTTTCTTTAGTGATGAAGGCAGTCAGCATATGACTTTCACCAGGCGAGAGATTCAAATCAGGCAGAGGTGTGTTGGGGTCCTTGTGCCATAGATCAATGAAGTCAGGGATCTTCTTCGGATCCAGCAAAAGTGGGACAGCACTACCTTTGGCACTAGCAGCCCTTTGTTGGTGGTCTCTGATGATCTTAATAAGTTCATTATCATGAGCTTCATCGTCACTTGACGGTTCTTAGAAGGCAACCTGCTTCTTGTGAGGATTTGGCCTTGTGTCACGTCTAGCAACAGCCTTTTTCTTCAGCAAAGTTGGTGTTGTTGAGGACTGGGGCGGAGCTGAGGAACTAGCAGAGGCTCCTGAAGCAATTGAGATGTCAGCCGTCTGTTGGCACATGGTAAGATGCACTGGTGCTGAGGACTTTGCAGGTGCAGCTGAGGATTTTGCAGTAGAGGGAGCTGGAGCTGCAGTTGAAGATGTTGCTTGAGGAATAGGCCGTGAGGGATTCAAAGAGCTTGGCCATGAGGGCATTGCAGCTAAGGAAGAAGGTGTCACAGCTGATTTCTTCGGCATAGCATTCTTGGGCTTGCTAGCAGAGGCCTCAGCAGTGGCAGCAACTGAATCTTCATTGAATTTCTTCACTGCTTCTTCTGCTACCTTGGCCAATTTCCTTTGGTGCTTAGCCGACTCGTTGGGAAATTCCTCACCTCTTCTGATGCTAGAGGGATCAACAACTTGGCCTGGAGCCAATGGAGGTCTTGGGCATGGAGGATTAACTGCGCATTTATTCATATACTTCGGAGTGACATAGCGATATTCTCTCCATTCTCTTGCCCATCTGCGTTTAATCCACTAAATGCGCACCTTGCATTGAGTTTTGTTCTCCTTGCCATGCTTGGCTTCATCAAGAATGAAATATTCTTCATATATTTCATCAGGGATTTCGAAAGCAGTGTTTGTTTCAGGCCTCTTTCCTCCCTTCTAAGGATGCTTACCATCAGCCATTTTTTTCACTTGAGGATTTTGAGCAACTGCGGTCTCTGAGGAGGTATGCAATTTTTCTTTGAGAAACGCTGCAAATGAGTTAAATTGATGAGAACCTAGTGATTCAGTAATAGACATGTGTACCTATGAACAGAGTATAGGTGCGAAGAATTTGGAGAGGTCATATGCGTTCTCAGAATTATGTTTTAAAAGGAAACAAGTTTGAGGAATTTGACAAGGGGAGTCTTGAGGAATTTCACTAAGAGTTCTAGTCTTAGGTTCCAGAGTTGTATAGATTGAAAATCCACACAATTGAGGAATCTTGAAGAAAAACACATCTTAGGGAAACAAATAAAGAACAGAAGCAACTTTGGTGTTTAAGGATGTGGAAGTTGAACAATAAACACCTTTTGAAGATTTTGTGGAAATCATCGGAATCAACAAGGGAAGTAAAAATAGATTTTATTTACCCTTGACGAAGAACACGACGAACTGAGAGGTGAAGTGGAGAAGTTCGTCCGTTCAGATCTTCCACGCCCTAACTTGGCGGCGGAAGACAGCTACAGCGACGGCAGAGGTGAAGATTTCTGCGGCTGGCGCGAGTACGATGGCGACGAGGTCAAGGAAGTGAAGCTCTTCCTCACCGGTGATGATGGAGAGTATCAGCAGTGCTAGGTCAGAGAGCTCGACCAAGGGAGAGAGATCAAGCAGAGTAAATGAGCTCAGAGGAGGGCGAGGGGTATTTATAGCCGAGGTGAAAAACCGCTCGTCCGAGGAAATTGGACGAACGTGCCCCTGACCCTTGCTACCCTAGCGACATGTGTCACCCATGTACTGAGAGGTGGAGATCATATTAGATCATGGGTGAATAGATTAATCCTGTCGTGGGATGCGGAAGGATTTGAGCGGCAAAAGCTGAAAAAATAGAATTGAAAATTTTAATGTTTCGTTCGCAAATTCTTCAGCTGTCAAGGACATAGTGAAGAATTTAATTGGGTTTAAATAGCACGCACATGAAGAATTTGTGAACAGACTGGGTTGAGTTTAGCATAGAGGGGAAACGGGTCCGATCACATTCACTTAGATGAAAAAGCAACTTGAAGAATTAGCAATAAGTGAATGTTGTAGAGGACATGAAAAACTCAAATTGCTCAAAAGCCGAGCCCTTAGGATACCATAATCAAAGTGTTGGAGTGTGAGCTAGATATCGAAGAATATGCTTTACAACCTTATGGTGTGATTCCTTCGGTGCAGATTGAAATCGGGCACACATGCAAACACTAAGCATAATATCTGGCCTAGATGCACATAGATACAATAAAGAGCCAATCATGGAGCAGTATACCTTTTGATCGAAGTCTTTACTATTTTTGTCGGTGCATAGATGGCCATTTGTGGGCATAGGGATTTTGACACCTTTGCAATCTTGCATGCCGAATTTCCTCAATACATCCTTGAGGTATTTCTCCTGGGATATGAATATCCCATTGTGTTGTTGACAAATTTGAATACCTAAGAAGAATTTCAACTCTCCCATCATAGAAATTTGATATTCCTCACTCATCATATAGCCAAATTTGTCACATGCCCGAGGAGCTTGCTTGAGGCCATAGAGGGCCATGTTGAGTCTGAAGACATGGTCTGGAATATTTGGATCCTCAAAACCTGGTGGTTGAGCAACATATACTTCTTCCTCAAGCTTACCATTGAGGAATGCACTTTTCACATCCATTTCATATAAGATGATATTATGATGGTTAGCATAAGCAAGCAATATGCGAATAGCCTCAAGTCTAGCAACATGTGCAAAAGTTTTATCAAAATCAATTCCTTCAACCTGTGTGTAGCCTTGAGCTACAAGACAAGCCTTATTCCTCACCACAAGTCCATTTCATCTTCCTTGTTGCGGTAGATCCATTTTGTACCGATGATATTGTGCTTGCGTCGGTCTGATCGCTTGACAAGCTCCCACACATTATTGACCTTGAATTGATGTAATTCCTCTTGCATAGCTTGAATCCACTCAGGCAAAAATGCTTCATCAACTTTGGTGTGCTCTGTAATAGAGACAAACGCAAAATGCCCACAAAAGTTAGACAAATGTGAAGCTTTTGAGCGTGTGAGAGGACCTGGTGCGTTGATGTTGTCGATGATTCTCTCAATCTGCACTTCATTTGCAACGCCAGGATGAGCAGGTTGATGACTTTGATTTGGCACAACATTTTCTTCACAGCCATTTTCTTCAGTAGCACCAGCATGATTTTCTTCATGTTCTAGAATAACTTCTTCAGCAGATTCTTTAGTGGGTATAACATCCTCAATAGCCTTGAACTTGATGGACTCCTAAGGTGAAATTTCATCTAGCACCAGAGGTAGGTGCTCTCTTTGTGAGTCGTTAGTTTCATCAAACCGCACATCTACAGTTTCAACAACCTTGTGGTGATAGGTGTTGAAGACTCTGTAGGTGTGTGATTCCTTTCCATAACCAAGCATAAAACCCTCATGTGCTTTTGGTGCAAATTTAGAATTGTGATGAGGATCTCTAATCCAGCATTTAGCACCGAAGACTTTGAAATAACTTACATTGGGTTTCTTGTCAGTGAGGAGTTCATATGAGGTTTTTTGAAGAATTTGTGAAGACATACCCTATTGATGATGTGGCACGCGGTATCAATAGCATCAGGCCAGAAACGAGGAGGTGTCTTGTATTCATCAAGCATAGTAGCGAGCCATCTCAACAAGAGTCCGGTTCTTGCGATCCATGACGCCATTCTGCTGAGAAGTATAAGGGGCAGATAACTCATGAGTAATACCAAGTTCATCAAGATAGTCTTCAAGACCAATATTCTTGAACTCAGTCCCATTATCACTTCTGATATGCTTGATCTTCACATCGAAGTCGTAGACGCTCTTTAGGAAAATCGTTTGAAGACTTCCTGCACTTCAGTTTAGTAAGTGATGATATGCACCCATGTGTAACGAGAATAATCATCAACAATGACAAAGCCATATAGAGATGCAACATTAGTGAATGTGGCATAATGTGTAGGGCCAAAGAGATCCATGCGAAGTAATTCAAAGGGATGAGAGGTGGTCATGATAGTCTTCGAGGGATGCTTGGCTCTGGTGATCTTTCCAGCCTCACAATCCCCACAAAGATGATCTTTGAGACATTTGACACCCTCGATGCTGATACGTCTCCATCATATCTACTTCTGCAAACACTTTTGCCCTTGTTTTGGACTCTAACTTGCATGATTTGAATGAAACTAACCCGGACTGACGATGTTTTTAGCAGAACTGCCATGGTGTTGTTTATTGTGCAAAAAACAAAAGTTCTCGGAATGACCTAAAAATCCATGGAGATAACTTTTGTAAAATATAAAAAAATACTGGTGAAAGAATCAAGGCCAAGGGGCCCACACCCTGTCCACGAGGGTGGGAGGCGCGCCCCCTCCCCTGGGCGTGCCCCCTGTCCCATGGGCCCCCTGCTACTCCATCGACCTCAACTCCAACTCCATATATTCCGTTTCGCGGAGAAAAAAATCAAAGAGAAAGTTTCATCGCGTTTTATGATACGGAGCCGCCGGCAAGCCCTAATCTCTCTCGGGAGGGCTGATCTGGAGTCCGTTCGGGGCTCCGGAGAGGGGGGGTCGTCGCCGTCATCATCATCAACCATCCTCCATCACCAATTTCATGATGATCACCACCGTGCGTGAGTAATTCCATCGTAGGCTTGCTGGACGGTGATGGGTTGGATGAGATTTACCATGTAATCAAGTTAGTTTTGTTAGGGTTTGATCCCTAGTATCCACCATGTTCTGAGATTGATGTTGCTATGACTTTGCTATGCTTAATGCTTGTCACTAGGGCCCGAGTGCCATGATTTCAGATCTGAACCTATTATGTTTTCATGACTATATGTGAGTTCTTGATCCTATCTTGCAAGTCTATAGTCACCTATTATGTGTTATGATCCGACAACCCCAAAGTGACAATAATCGGGATACTTCTCGGTGATGACCGTAGTTTGAGGAGTTCATGTATTCACTATGTGTTAATGCTTTGGTCCGGTTCTCTATTAAAAGGAGGCCTTAATATCCCTTAGTTTCCACTAGGACCCCGCTGCCACGGGAGGGTAGGACAAAGGATGTCATGCAAGTTCTTTTCCCTAAGCACGTATGACTATATTCGGAATGCATGCCTACATTACATTGATGAACTGGAGCTAGTTCTGTGTCACCCTATGTTATAACTATTACATGATGAATTGCATCCGACATAATTATCCATCACTGATCCAATGCCTACGAGCTTTTCACATATTGTGCTTTGCTTATTTACTTTTCCGTTGTTACTGTTACAATCACTACAAAACTGCTATCTTTACTTTTGCCACTGTTACCATTACTATCATACTACTTTGCTACTAAATACTCTGCTGTAGATACTAAGTTATCCAGGTGTGGTTGAATTGACAACTCAATTGCTAATACTTAAGAATATTCTTTGGCCCCCCTTGTGTCGAATCAATAAATTTGGGTTGAATACTCTACCCTCGAAAACTGTTGGGATCCCCTATACTTGTGGGTTATCAAGACTATTTTCTGGCGCCGTTGCTGGGGAGCATAGCTCTATTCTTTGAGTCACTTGGGATTTATATCTGCTGGTCACTATGAGGAACTTGAAAGACGAAAGAACTAAGGTTTTTCCCTCAACTACGAGGGGAGGTAAGGAACTGCCATCTAGCTCTGCACTAGATTCTTCTTCTGTTTTGAGTAAGCTTGCGACACCTAAACCTGCTACTGCTATGAATTCTGATATGTCGCATGTTATTGATGATGCCATTTCTGCTATGCATGATACTTATGATGAAACTACTTCTATGCTTAATACTATTGTGCCATTAGGTGAATATCTTGATGAACAACTTGCTAGGGTAAGAGAGAATGAAATTATTGAAGATGAAATTATTGATGATAATGATGATGAAGGTTCTCCCCCTAAATATGAATTGCCTGTTGTTCCTGAGGGTTATGTTATGGATGAAGAAACTGCTAGAGATCTTTTTGCTTGCAATGATAGATCTGATCTTAAGAAATTACTAGCTAAACTTAAACAGAAAACCCTGAATGCTAGAATGAAATATGACCCTGCTTTTGCTACTTCACCTATCTTTGTTAGTGATAAGGATTATGAATTCTCTATTGATCCTGAGATAATTACTTTGGTTGAATCTGATCCTTTTTAGGTCAATGAATCTGAAACTGTTGTGGCACATCTTACTAAGTTAAATGATATAGCCACCTTGTTCACTAATGATGAGAAGTCTTGCTATTATTATATCCTTAAGATATTTCCATTCTCATTAAAGGGTGATGCTAAAACTTAGTTTAATTCTCTTGATCCTGGTTGTGTGTGTAGTCCCCAGGATATGATTTATTACTTCTCTGCTAAATATTTCCCTGCTCATAAGAAACAAGTTGCCTTGCGGGAAATATATAATTTTGTGCAAATCGAAGAAGAGAGTCTCCCACAAGCTTGGGGGAGGCTTCTCTGATTACTTAATGCTTTGCCTGATCACCCTCTTAAGAAAAATAAAATACTTGATATCTTTTATAATGGACTAACCAATGCTTCCAAGGACCACTTGGATAGTTGTGCTGGTTGTGTTTTCAGGGAAAGAACAGTCGACCAAGATGAAGTGTAAATGAATAATATGTTTACTAATGAAAATAATTGGACTCTTCCTGAGCCAATTTCTGAGCCAATTGAGCCAACTCCTGAGCCTATTCCTAAACCAACTATGAAGAAGAGGGGTATTCTATTTCTCAGTCCCAATGATATGCAAGAGGCAAAGAAATCAATCAAAGAAAAAGGTATTAAAGCTGAAGATGTTAAGAATGTACCTCCTATTGAAGAAATACATGGTCTTAATATACCGCCTGTTGAAGAAACACATTGTCTTGATAACCCGACACAGGTAGTAAAGGTAAATTCTCTCTATAGATACGATAAAGTTGAAATTCCGTCTACTAAATTTCATAGCCAATGTTTAGATGAATTTGATGACTTCATGGCTAGGCAAGAAAGTTGTAATGCTTATGTTGGTAGAGAATTAAAGAGTAATGCTTTCATGATAGGACGCTTGAGTGATTATATGGCTAGAGTTAAAGGTGAGCATAAACTCATTAGAAAATATGCTTCTATGGTTACCACTCAAGCTGAACAAGTAGTTAAAGCTCAAAGTGATTTGCTTGATGAATTAAATAATAAACATGATTTTTCTGTTAGAGTGGCTACTAGAACTGGTAGAATGACTCAGGAACCTTTGTATCCTGAAGGCCACCCTAAGAGAATCGAGCAGGATTCTCAGAGAAATAATGTAGATGAACCCAGTCCTTCTGAAAAGAAGAAAAAGAAAAATGATAGGACTTTGCATGCTTCTAGTGAACCTGTTGTAGACACACCTGAGAATCCCAATGATATTTCTATCTCTGATGTTGAAACCCAATCAAGTGATGAACATGAACCTAGTGATAATGTTAATGATAATGTTCATGTTGATGCTCACCCTAGCAATAATAATGATGTAGAGATTGAACCTGCTGTTGATCTTGATAACCCACAATCAAAGAATCAACATTATGATAAAAGAGACTTTGTTGCTAGGAAGCTCATTAAAGAAAGAGAACCATGGGTTCAGAAACCCATGCCCTTTCATCCTAAGCCATCCAAGACAAAGGATGATGAGGATTTTGAGAGCTTTGCTGAAATGATTCGACCTATCTTCTTATGTATGCACTTAACTGATATGCTTAAAGTAAATCCTTATGCTAAATATATGAGGGATATCATTACAAATAAAAGAAAGATACCGGAAGCTGAAATTTCCACCAATGCTTGCTAATTATACTTTTAAGGGTGCAATACCAAAGAAACTTGGAGATCCAGGGGTACCAACTATACCATGCTCCATTAAAATAAATTATGTTAAAACTGCTTTATGTGATCTTGGAGCCGGTGTTAGTGTTATGCCTCTCTCTTTATATCGTAGACTTGAATTGAATAAGTTGACACCTACTGAAATATCTTTGCAAATGGCTGATAAATCAACTGATATACCTGTTGGCATTTGTGAGTATGTGCCTCTTGTGGTTGCAAATGTCACTGTCTTAACGGACTTTGTTATTCTTGATATTCCCGAGGACGATAGTATGTCGATTATCCTTTGTAGACCCTTTTTGAATACTGTAGGGGCTGTTATTGATTGCAACAAAGGCAATGCCACTTTCCATGTTAATGGTAATGAGCATACCGTACACTTTCCGAGGAAACAACCTCAAGTTCATAGCATCAATTCTATTGGAAAAGCTCCAACTATTATTATTGGAGGTTTTGAATTTCCTCCAGTTATGCCAGCACCCACACACTTCATCTTCTACCCAAACAAATCCCCATCCAGCTCAAGCCCGAGTTCTAGCTCGTTTTGCTGCGATTTTCGATCTCTTATCTCAAAGCTCCATTCGCAAAACTGCTTTGGGAGATTGTTGCTTGGTATGTGACTCCTCCATTGGTCCAATTAGTTTTTGTTCTAGTGCTTTATTCATTGTGAATCCTTGCTGCCTTGGTGACCCTGTTCTTGACCTTGCATGTCAAATTTATGAGGTCCCAAGTAATTCTAATGCATGGTATAGGCTCTAGGCACTTGTGGGAGTAGTTGCTATCAATCTTGTTTAGTTTGATTCACTTCTATTTTGAAGTTACTAAATTTTTTAGAAATTTCAGAAAAAGATGAAGAGGTTGTTCTTGAGGGGCTCCTCTAGCCAAAGATCCAAGGATAAACAAGCTAAGGAGAAAGAAAAGGCCAAGTATAATCTTCCTCGCGTAGAGGAAGTACGGCCATGTGAATGGCCTTGTGATAATTTCTTGAGAGCAGCCGGGATTTATGAAGACTTTTATTCTTTGGCTGAAAATGCGGGCCTCACCGACTTCCTCCACGACCGGATCGAACAGTATCTCTTACTTACCAATACTTTCGTGCAAAACTTTTACTATTATCCTAAGAATTCACCTCCTTCAGTAGCTTTCATTTATATGATGAGGCTAAGGAAATGTATTTACGTAATTTTTGCGCGGCTTGTAGAATACCCTTTGAGGATAGCTTAGCTGAACCACATCGTACAGATGTGGATGGTTTTTGAAAGTGCGTTATATCGACTAGAGGGGGGTGAATAGGCGATTTTTATGAATTCTTCACTGAGGAATTAGCTGGTGAGGAAATTCCTCAATGAAGAACTACTTGCAGTGGAGTAAGTACTCAAAAGTAAACATAGAAGAACACACGCATAGTCATCATGATGAAATGAAGACAAGCATAGAGTACAGGAAGCGTAAACACGGGATAACACAAGATGAAGACGGACAGACTGAAGAAATTGAACTGAGGAAATTGAGAAAGTCTTCAGTCAAAGTCTTCAAACAGATATGAACAAGTACTTAGCAACAGAGATAATAAAAGAGTTGAGGAAATAGAACCAGTAAGCTCAGTGAAGACAATGATTTGGTAGACCAGTTCCAACTTTTGTCTCAGTTGTACATCTGGATGGAGCGGCTGAGTATTTAAACTAGAGGACACACAGTCCCGTACACACAGTCCTCACCGTATTCTCCTTGAGCTAAAGTCACACATACCTCCCCCAATCACTCGTGGTAAGTCTTCAGGTGACTTCCGAACCTTCACAAACTCGGTCACTCGGCGATCCACAATTCCTCTTGGATGCTCTAGACCTTGACGCCTAACCGTCTGTAAGAAGCACAGTCTTCAAAGGAAACAAGCATCGGATCCACGTAGGATCAATCTCTTCAGTGATGCTCAATCACTTTGGGGTTTTGTAGGTTTGGGTTTGGGATTTCATCACTTGATGATTTTCACTCAAAGTCGTCGGAGGATGGGATGCTCTCAAATGACAAGTGTCAGTTTCTCTCAGAGCAGCCAACCAACTAGTGGTTGTAGGGGGCAGCTATTTATAGCCTAGGGAGCAGCCCGACATGATAAGACATAAATGCCCTTGTCTGATATGATCGTTAGGTGGGTAGATATTTTGGGACAGCTGGCGCGTAGCACAGCAACGGTCGGAATATTTGACTCTCAAATACCTCAGGGCTATCATGTTCCTCACTGTGTAGGCAATCCACACTAACAAATTCCAAACTCCTCAGTCATAACAAATTTCTCAGAGACCAGAAGAACTTCGTCTCTATCACTGAAGAATATGACTGAACTGTGAGATATTTCCAATGGCTTCACTTGAAGGGATTGGTAGGTGTAGGATTTTGAGTTCAGCATCACATGGAAATTTTTCCTTAGTATTTCCTCGACCCCCATTAACAGTACGGTGATTCCTATGACTCAAGAAAGAGAAAATGAAACAATGAAAAACAAAGTCTTCACGCTTCATGTTCCTCGAATGATTGCCAAGACTTCAAGGTTACACCAATTTCTTCACTTTCAAAGTCTTCAGAAAGTCTTCAGAATTCCAAAGTCTTCAGTCGAAGAACTTCATTTTTAGGGGTCTACTTTCTCTGTAAATATCAAACTCCTCATAGACTTATAGACCTGTGTACACTCACAAACGCATCAGTCTCTTAACCTATAAGTCTTCAATACACCAAAATCACTAAGGGGCACTAGATGCACTTACAATCTCCCCCTTTTTGGTGATTGATGACAATATAGGTTAAACGGGGATAAATATATGAAGTGTAAGTATTGATGTTGAGGAATTTGATTGCAAGATATAGAGGAACTCCCCCTGAAGATGTGCATAGTGAGGAATTTGCTTTTGAAGCAATGCACACTTGAAGAGTATAATCATGGAGATCTCCCCCTATATCTTGAATTCATACACGCATTTGACATATAATATGAAGAATTTGAAATGCATGATGAAATATGGTGTCTGATGTAATTCAGCATGCGTGCATAGACATTAATGAGGAATAAGCATGCAGAAGAACTCAGCAAAAGTATCAGGCCACCATAGAGTTTAAGATTACAACTCGATCCAGCAAAGTCATCAAAAGAACGAGGGTTGTAACTTAGAAAAAAAACGCCCATATAAGATAGACCCGCTTGACGACTAACTCAAATTTCTCCCCCTTTGTCATCGAATGACCAAAAGGGTTGGAAATGAGGACTAACCCCCCTGAAGAATATCATGAAGATGGAGGAGCGCCAGCGTCGTTGGGTTCTTGAGTCGATGAAGGGCCAACTGCAGTGTCGTCCAAGTCTTCATACTCGTCTGTGGCGCGTGATGAAGAATATGAACTGGCGACCAAGGATGGAACCGTGACCTTCTTGAGATTCTTCGGTGGAGGGGAGCAGACCAGTCAAAATCTTCTTTGAAACCCATTTGCTTTAGATCTTCTTCACCATACAGATGTGACAGTATAGCCCAGGTGCGATCGAAGATTTCATGGAGGTAGTAATGGTTTTTCTTCACTGCATTATGTGTAGAGGTCATGTTCTGAAGAATATAGCCAAACTGACGCTTAACCCATTTGTGGTTTCGATCCACCTTCTGGTGAAGACTGAGAAGCAGCTCACGGTCAGTCATCACACGAGGAGCAATAGCTTGAGGACTTGACTTGGGAGCATTGGAAGCAGAATCATGTGTGTCAGAGTCATCATTGGTGGAGTAAGATGCAGCTTTGCGGAACTTACCATCCAACGGACGAATGCCTTTATCGATAATAGCAGGTGCCTTCCCTTTTCTTCAGCTGAAGAATATGTCCGTTTGAGGACTTCAATCGGGGGCAAGTAGCTGCATGGTTGATAGTGTCAGCCTTGTAGTTGAGTGAAGACCTTGTTTTGAGGAATCTCATGATCCATGGAGTGTAAGGCTTCAGCTCAAATGGCGAAAGTGCAACATTAGTGAGAGTCCTCATGAAGAAATCATGATAATTGATCGGGATGCCATGCATGATGTTGAAGAGCATATTCTTCATCATCCCCACAATTTCTTCATCAGAGGAATCATGACCTTTGATTGGACAGATAGTCTTTGTCAGAATGCGATAGATGGTTCTTGGCACATACAACAATTCCTTCACGAGGAATTTGGTCCTTGGGGTTTTTCCAGGCTTCAGAGGCTTCATGAGCACTTCCATGTAATGAGCGGTGAGTTCAGGCTCATCATACAGACAACGAGCTCCTTCTGGTGGGGGACTGATTGGCAAGGCACGAAGCAATTCAGAGGCTGGTGCCTTGTAGTGAGTGTTTTTGGTCATCCAGTCCAACACCCAAGAGTTGATGTCATTTGCTTCACCAGTGATATCCAGCGTCGCGTAGAACTGAAGAATTAGCTCTTCATTCCAGTCAACTATGTCAGTGCAAAAGTGAAGCAGACCTGCATCATTAATCATATTGAGGACTTGTGTGAAACAAGACATTGATTCCATGTCCATGTGAGGAATGTGCTGGTGGTCGAAGACTTTGTCCTTGTTGAAGAGTACTTAAGAATAGAAGTTGGCTTGGCATGCAGTCCAGAACTGCTTCCTTCTAATACGAGCATTGTCATACGGGTTGAATTCAGTGAAGAACACATGCTCGCCGAAGAATTCATCAGCTTTGAATTTTTTCTTCTTTGAGAAGGGATACTTTGGAGTGGGGTGAGGAGTATCGGTCAATTGCATCACCACCTCAGGAATCGCAATCTTGGGTTCTTCATGCTGAGGAATTTCAGGCTCTTCTGCAGTTGCAGCCTGGGTCATCAATTCTTCATTTACGTTTTCTTTAGCACTAGTGGCTGGAATTTCTTCATGGACGGACGGGGTTGCACGAGGTTCGTCAGATCCCATTTGCACTTCAGTAGTTGCAGGGGGCTGAGGAATTGCTTGGAGTGGAGTGAACAATGGAGAGTTGGGGTTCTGACTTTCCCAATAGTCATCATTCAGCACATGTGTGGTACATCCAATGTCCACATCCTCATCTTCCATTTCTTCAACACCTGCCTCTTCAGCAGTGAACTGAGGCATAGGTGAGGAAACGACTGGGGTTGAAGGGATTCTATCCACTTCAATTTCTTCATCCAACTGCTCTGTCGAAGCAGCAGAAGGAGTTTCTTCATCGGATTCCTCGGGAATCACATAATCTTCACCAAAAGGAACAAGGTCCTTTGATGGCATGTAAGAGACAGGAACGACATCAATTGGATTGTCAATTGAGCTAGTCATTTGCTTCATCTTCTTCGAAGCTGAAGAATTTGATGAAGTTGATGCCTTCCTTTTCTTCATAGATGCACGCTCTGCAGTCTTGGTCTTCTTCACATCTGATGCAGATGGAAGGATCGGAGTGGGAGTAGGTGCAGGAGATGCAGAGGACTTTGGTTCAGTTTCTTCAGGCACAACTGATGCAGTTGCCCTGACTTCTTCATTTTCTTTAGGCGCACCACCAGTGGATGCCCTGGCAATTTCTTCAGTGATTGAATTGTCATCAGCCCTGGTACTCTCATTTTCTTCAGCAGCCTAATTGTCATCAGCGGTGCTGGCATGGTCTTCAGTGGGCTGAACAGATGTTTCAGCCTGAGGAATTTCAACATGCATAGGAGCTGTAGCACGAGAAGTCAGTGTCTTCGTCAAATTGACGAACCGAACCTTGGATCCCTTCCAATCAGCATAGTACCGATTGAAATCATCACTCAGTTGCTTGATTTCAGTTTGTAATGCAACGAGTTGATCAGGGGTAAGAGGGAGGACATTGTCCATGAGGTAGCGTTGTTTCTTGTACTGCGCTTTCTTCAGCCTTTGTCCTTCTTCATATTTCCACTTCTCTTCCTCAATGAAGTGAGTTAGAACATGACTTTGACCAGTAATGAGGTTCATCTCCGGCAAAGGTGTGTTAGGGTCTTTGTGCCATAAGTCAATGAAATTGAGGATCAACTTTGGATCCAATAGCAGTGGCACATTGCTGCCTTTGGCTCTAGCGGCCCTAGCTTGCCTGTCTCTGATGATTTCGGCAAGTTCTTCATCATCAGCCTCATCGTCATCAGAGGGCATTTGAAAGGCGACCTGCATCTTGTGAGGACTTGGTCGAAGGCCTCGTCCAGTAGTGGCCTTTTTCTTTAGCAGAGAGGGGCCAGCTGAAGAACTTGGTGCAGCAGTGGAGCTTGCAGATGCTCCTAAGGCAATTGAGATGCCAGTTGTCCTTTGGCACGTGGCGAGATGCACAGGTGCAGAGGATTTGGTAGGAGCAGCTGAAGACTTTGTCGGAGGAGCTGAGGACTTTGGAGGAGGAGGAGCAGACTAAGGAATTGGTCGTGAGGGCATTGAAGAATCTGGCCTTGAGGGCATTGCTGAGGAGCTTGGCCGTGAGGGCATTGAAGAAGAAGCACCTGACTTATGCGCAGGCTTCTTAGGCATCACCTTCCTGGGCTTACTAGCAGAGGCCTCAGCAGTGGCAGCAACAGCAGCAGAGTCTTCATTGAATTTCCTCACTACTTCCTTTGCTTGTTTGGCCAGTTTGGCCTGGCGCTTTGCCCATTCATCAGCATAGTCCTCACCGCGCTTGAGGCTAGTGGGATCCGCTAGTTGGCCAGGTCTCAACGGAGGTCTTGGGCATGGAGGGTTGAGTGCAAATTTCTTCATGTACTTGGGAGTGACATACCTGTACTCCCTCCATTCTCGTGCCCATCTCCTCTCAATTCTTTGTATGCACACTTTGCGCTGTTTTTTGTCCTCCTTGCCATATTTGGCCTCATCAGGAGTGCAGTAATCCTTGTATATGTCCTCAGGGATTTCGAAAGCAGTATTGACCTCAGGCCTCTTTCCTCCCTTTTGTGGCTTCTTAACATCAGCCATTTTCTTCAGCTGAGGAATATGAACAACTGAAGTTTCTGAAAAGGTATGCAACTTTTCTTTGAGGAACACTACAAATGAATTAAGTTGATGAGAACCTACTGATTCAGCAGCAGACATGGGTACCCCTTGATGAAGAACACGATGAACTGGGAAGTGTAGATGTGAAGTTCGTCCGTTCAGATCTTCCACGCCCTAACTTGGCAGAGAAAGACGGCTACGGCGGCGGCGGAGTGAAGAATCCGCAACCGGTGCGAGTACGACAGCGATGAGGTCGAGGCAGTGAAGCTCTTCCTCACCGGCGATGATGAAGTAGCAGCGGCGCTAGGGTTTGGAAAGCTCGAGTGGGAGTGCGAGCGAGCGGAGTAAAAACAAAGTGAGGAAGAAGCTGGGGTATTTATAGTGGCAGTGAAAAACTGTACGCCCCGAAGAATTCGGAAGAACGTGCCCCTGGCCCTTCATATTCGCTTGACATGTGTCACCCACGTACTGAGAGGTGGAGATCGTGTAGGATCATGGGTGAATAGATAAATATTGTCGTGGGATGCGGAACGGTTTGAGCGGCAAAGCCAAAAATTCAGATAAGATTAGTTAAAGTTTTGCTCGTAATTTCTTCAGCTGTCAAGGACACATGGAAGATTTTGAACGAGTTTCAATTGGAGCGCACATGAGGAATTTGTGAATAGACTAGGTTGAGTTTAGCATAGAGGAGGAAGGGTCCGATCACATTCACTTAGCAGAAAAGTCAACTTGAAGAATTAGCAATAAGTGAATGCTGTAGAGGACATACTATTCAATGAAGAAAAACGACGGAAACTGTGAAGACATTGCAAAGTTGAAGAATTTCAAAAACTGAGGAAAAACTCAAATTGAAGATTTTCAACTTTTGGTGGTGGCGTAACCCACCGTATAAGAAAGCTGACTTCAGACACCACATACAATTGTCGTAGGGCTCTGAGAGTCAATTTCTTCGTTAATTTCTTCACACTTAGAGGGTTAGTCTTCATTGATTGAAGAAAAACGTTACTTCCTGGGTTGCGCATCTAAGTCATCAAGTCAGCATAAGTGTTAGGATGAGTGTCCATTTCAGAGAATGTTCGAAGATTCTAGGATATTTAGCTCACACCGCAACTTGCTAAATCTCTTCTCATCCAAGGGCTTTGTGAAGATATCGGCCAGCTAATCTTCAGTGCTTGCGTGGTCGATGGAGATATCGCCCTTCAACACATGATCACGAAGGAAATGATGACGAATCTGGATGTGCTTGGTCTTCGAGTGCTGAACTGGGTTATGAGCAATCTTGATAGCACTCTCATTGTCGGAGTAGAGAGGCACATTCTTCACGTTGATGCCATAGTCCTCGAGTGTTTGCTTCATCCATAGTAATTGAGCATAGTACGATCCAGGAGCAATGTACTCAGCTTCTGCAGTGGAGAGTGATACGCAGTTCTGTTTCTTCGAGGACCAACAGACCAAAGATCGTCCGAGGAAATGGCATGTGCCTGACGTTGACTTGCGGTCCACACGATCGCCATCATAGTTAGAGTCTGAATATCCAATGAGATCAAACGAAGAGCCCTTGGGATACCATAATCCAAGTGTTGGTGTGTGAGCTAGATATCGAAGAATATGCTTCACAGCCTTATGGTGTGATTCCTTCGGTGTAGCTTGAAACCGGGCACACATGCAAACACTAAGCATAATATCTGGCCTAGATGCACATAGGTACAATAAAGAGCCAATCATGGAGCGGTATACCTTTTGATCAAGGTCTTACCGTTTTCATTAGTGCATAGATGGCCATTTGTGGGCATTGGAATTTTGACCCCTTTGCAATCTTGCATGCCGAATTTCCTCAATACATCTTTGAGGTATTTCTCCTAAGATAGGAATATGCCATTGCGCTGTTGACGAATTTGAAGACCTAAAAAGAATTTCAATTCTCCCATCATAGACATTTGATACTCTTCACTCATCATATATGCAAATTCATCACTATAATGTTGGTCAGTACAGCCAAAGATAATATCATCAACATATATTTGGCACACAAACAATTCATCATCATAAGATTCAGTGAAAAGAGTTGGATCGAGTGAGCCGGGTTTGAAGCCTTTCTTCATGAGGAATTCCTTTAAAGTATCATAGCACGCCTGAGGGGCCTGCTTGAGGCCATACAGGGCCTTGTTGAGTCTGAAGACTTTGTCAGGATGCTTTGGATCTTCAAAACCTCGGGGTTGAGCAACATATACTTCTTCCTCAAGCTTACCATTGAGGAATGCACTTTTCACATCCATTTGATATAATGTGATATTATGATGGTTAGCGTAAGCAAGTAATATGAGAATAGCCTCAAGTCTAGCAACAGGTGCAAAAGTTTCATCGAAGTCAATTCCTTCAACCTGTGTGTAGCCTTGAGATACAAGCCATGCCCTATTCCTCACCACAAGGCCATTTTCATCTTGCTTGTTGCGGTAGATCCATTTTGTGCCAATGATGTTGTGCTTGCGAGGATCTGGATGTTTGACCAGTTCCCAGACATTGTTGAGCTCGAACTGATGTAATTCTTCTTGCATAGCCTGAATCCACTCAGGCTCTAGAAATGCTTCATCTACCTTAGTCGGCTCTGAGATAAAGACCAAAGCAAAGTGGCCACAAAAGTTAGATAGATGTGAAGATTTTGAGCTAGTGAGAGGACCTGGTGCTTCAATGTCATCAATGATCTTCTCGATTTGCACTTCGTTAGCAATGCGAGGATGAGCGGGTTGTCTTCGAGGAATTTGATCAGTATTCCCTTCAGGAGCATTTTCCTCAGCACCATTTTCTTCAGGTGCACCAGCTCGGCATTCATCACGATCAGGAATGAATTCTTCTACAGATTCTTCGGTAGGAATGACAACCTCAGTAGCTTTGAACTTGATAGAATCCTCAGGTGCTGGTTCATCTATCACAGAAGGTAGGTGCTGTCTTTGCAAGCCGTTAGTTTCATCGAACCGCACATCTACAGTTTCAACAACTTTGTGAAGAACGTTGTTGAAGACTCTGTAGGTGTGCGAGTCCTTTCCGTAACCAATCATAAAACCTTCATGTGCTTTTGGTGAGAATTTGGAAGTGTGATGAGGATCTCTAATCCAACATTTAGCACCAAAGACTTTGAAATAACTCACATTGGGCTTTTTGTCACTGAGTAGTTCATAAGCAGTTTTCTTGAAGAATTTGTGAAGATACACCCTGTTGATGACGTGGCACGCAGTATCAATTGCATCAATCCAGAAGCGACGAGGTGTTTTGTATTCATCAAGCATAGTGCGAGCCATTTCAGCAAGGGTTCTATTCTTGCGCTCCACGACGCCATTCTGCTGAGGAGTATAAGGAGCAGATAACTCATGAGCAATACCAAGTTCATCAAGATAGCCATCAAGACAAGAATTCTTGAACTCAGTCCCATTGTCAGTTCTGATGTGCTTGATCTTCACACCAAAGTTGGTTGAAGCCCTCGAGGAAAATCGTTTGAAGACTTCCTGCACTTCATGTTTGTAAGTGACAATGTGCACCCATGTGTAACGAGAATAATCATCAACAATAACAAGGCCATATTGAGTTGCATCATTTAGAATTGCAGAATAATGATTAGGACCAAAGAGATCCATGTGAAGCAATTCAAATGGTTGAGTGGTGGTCATGATAGTCTTCGCTGGATGCTTGGCCTTGGTCATCTTTCCTGCTTCACAGGCTCCGCATAAGTGATCCTTGAGGATTTTGACATTCTCAATGCCAATGACATGCTTCTTCTTCGCAAGCGTGTGCAAATTCCTCATGCCGGCATGACCAAGTCGTCGATGCCATAGCCAGCCTTATGAAGCTTTTGCAAGTAAGCACATGGCTGGTTGTGTTCCTGTAGAGAAATCAACGATATACAAGTCTCCTCCCCTAAAGCCTTCGAAGACTTTGGAATGGTCAGCTTCCATGATCACAACACAATGATATATTCCAAAGATAACAACCATATCGAGATCACAAAGCATTGAGACAGACATGAGGTTGTATCCTAAGGACTCGACAAGCATGACTTTGTCCATGTGTCGATCCTTTGAGATCGCAACCTTACCTAGACCCAATACCTGACTTTTCCCTTTGTCTGCGAAGATGATATGCTTCAAATGCGACGGTGATAAAGGAGCATTCATCAATAGATTCTTGTCACCAGTCATGTGATTCATACATCCACTATCGAGGACCCACTCGTTTGCTTTGGGTTGATCATCCTGTAGATGAATTAGTGCAACTTACGAACTCATATACTTCATCAGTGAAGAATATGACATCAATATCATCAGATCAATTTCATCAAGCAATAGAACAGATAAATCAGTATGAGGACCTGAGAAATGAAAATTCATTTCTTCATGATTAGCCTGCGTCCTTTCAGGCATAGTTCAGGTCTCCAGCAAATTCTTCAGACGTTTTGAGCACGTCTAGAGACTTGACCCTGCATAAGGGATTAGTTCTTTTTCTTCACCACCCACATCTGAAGGGGTGGCAAAGAATTCATCACTCTACGAGCACCATATGAGAAAGGTGGCATAGACGCCAATCCGCTTCGTTTCACATAAGAAGGGTTAGAGTAAGCATATGAATAAGCAGTGAAATTCTTCGAGGACTTATGAACATAATGATTTGAAGAGTAATATTCATATTCATAGCCCTTACCTCTACCCTGCAAAACAGAGGGGTTAGCATGACGATGATCATGTGAGGACTTTGATCCTTTTGAGGAATTGGATCCATATGAAGAGTTAGGTCCATATGAAGAATTTGATCTGGGGTTCCTATTCTTCACAGGTGGTGTCATGAGGACATTCACCTGAAGACTTTCAAGACAACTTTTGGGAACCCAGATTTTCTTCATAGGGGAACCGTTCCTGCAATTAGTGCCAACATATCTAGCAAATACTTCACCATTCTGATTTTTGAACAGTTTATAGTTGGAGTCAAATGACTCATCAGAAGAATGAGGAGATTCACAAGTAAAGCCAGATAGATTGGATGGATCAACTGGAGGTCCCTTTGCAGCAACCCATGAGGTTTTGGGGTACTGGTCAGGCTTCCAATATGTTCCATCAGCATTGAGTTTCCTCTCAAAGGCAATACCCTCTTTTCTAGGGTTCATGTTGAGGATCTGTTTTTTAAGCACATCACACAGAATCCGATGCCCTTTGAGGCTTTTGTACATGCCTGTCGTGTACAATTCCTTCAGCCCTGCATTATCAGTAGTACTATCAATGTTCTCAGATGAGGAATTAGTGATAGCAGAGACAACTGAAGAATTTGTAACATTTGAAGCATTTGAACATTCAGGTGAAGAATTAGCAGATTCACGTTCAATGCACTTCATACATGGAGTAATAAATTCTTCCTGACTAGCGCTGATTTGTTGAGCAAGTAATGAATCGCGCTCCTTCTGAAGATCTTCATAACTCACTCTTAGCTTCTCAAGATCTTGCTTTCTTTGAAGAAATTCATATGAAAGCTTCTCATGATCAGATAAGAGAGTGTTATGATGACTTTGAAGGTTGTCAAACTTAGACTGAAGTCTTTGAAAATTTTCAGTTAAGTCTTTAGTGCGATCCATTTCTTCACCCAACATATCATCACTTTTGTCTAGCATGTTTTGAAGCTTTTCAATAGCCTTTTGTTGTTTCACAGCAATCTTAGCAAGTTTAGAGTAGCTGGGATTGAGGTTTTCATCAGATTCATCCTCACCAGATTCAGAGGAGGGGTATTTAGTTACCTTGGCACCCTTTGCCATGAAGCAATAGGTGGGAGCATAGTCATCATTGCCTTCATCAGCATAGTTGGTGTTGCCATTTTCTTCAGAGTTGAAGATAGACTTGCTGACGAATGAGGTAGCAAGAGCTAGGCTTGCCACACCAGACTCGGACTCCTCGGATGCCTCCTCTTCCTCATGATCCTCAGATTCAGCCTCAGAGTCCATTTCCTTGCCAATGAATGCCCGAGCCTTATTGGAGCTGCTTTTCTTGCGAGATGAAGATTTTGAGGATTTTGATGATGAGGACTGTCGGTGTCAAAACAGGCGGATCTCGGGTAGGGGGTCCCGAACTGTGCGTCTAGGTGGATGGTAACAGGAGACAAGGGACACGATGTTTTTACCCAGGTTCGGGCCCTCTCGATGGAGGTAAAACCCTACTCCTGCTTGATTAATATTGATGATATGGGTAGTACAAGAGTAGATCTACCACGAGATCGGAGAGGCTAAACCCTAGAAGCTAGCCTATGGTATGATTGTTGTTCGTCCTACGGACTAAAACCCTCCGGTTTATATAGACACCGGAGAGGGCTAGGGTTACACAGAGTCGGTTACAATGGGAGGAGATCTACATATCCGTATCGCCAAGCTTGCCTTCCACGCCAAGAAAAGTCCCATCCGGACACGGGACGAAGTCTTCAATCTTGTATCTTCATAGTCTGGGAGTCCGGCCAAAGGTCATAGTACGGCCATCCGGACACCCCCTAATCCAGGACTCCCTCAGTAGCCCCTGAACCAGGCTTCAATGATGACAAGTCTGGCGCGCAAATTGTCTTCGGCATTGCAAGGCGGGTTCCTCCTCTGAATACTTCATAGAAGATGTTGAACACAAGGATAGTGTCCGGCTCTGCAAAATAATTTCCACATATCACCATAGAGAGAATAATATTCGCACAAATCTAATCTGCTGACGTATTCCGTAGCGTGACATCATGCCACAGCCAAGCCTTCATTCGAATCGTTTTGCTGTCCCACCTCAGCACGCTTAGCGAGGAAGTTTCCTTGGCACGTCTTGTCAAAGCAGAGATCGTGTCCCCTTATTCCGGGATTCTCATCAATACGGGCGTGGGTAACCCAACCGCGGCATTAATCATGGTGCTTGGGAGATAAGCGAGTTTTACTAGGCTGGTGGGGGCACATAGTTTCGGCCGCCCATATAAGGGGATAAGAATCCACCCTTTCCATCTACGCCTTCCTCCTTCGTTTATCCATTCCTGCGCACTCGAGCTCTAGCGCCCAAGTCCGCACTCCCCACCTCGACCTTCTCCAACCATGTCCGGAGCGGGAGGTAGGTGGATGGCCTCCTCTGTCACGGAGGGGAAAATCAAAAAGCTGAGGAAAGCTGGATACTTGTCCAACGACATCGCGCATCGGCTCCCAGATGAGGGGCAGCTCATCCCCACCCCCAGGCCCCATGAGAGGGTCGTGTTTCTACCCCATTTCCTCCGTGGACTGGGCTTTCGTCCTCACCCATTTTTCCGGGGGCTAATGTTCTACTACGGCCTGGATTTCCATGATCTGGCCCGAACTTCATCCTCAACATCTCAGCGTTTATCGTCATGTGCGAGGTCTTCCACCGCATCCAGCCCCACTTTGGCTTATGGCTGAAGACCTTCAATGTCAAGATGAAGGTTGTGGGCGGCCGACAAGCGGAGTACGGAGGCGCCATGGTGGGCAAGATGGCCAACGTCACATGGCTCGAGGGCTCCTGTGTGGAAACCATCAAAGGGTGGCAATCGGGGTGGTTCTACATCACCGAGCCGCGTGACCCTTAATGGGCAGCGGCCCCCGAGTTCCGATCTGGCATCCCCACACGGCTCACATCATGGAAAGAGATGGGCCTGTCGTGGGGTAATCCGTAAGAGGCGACCAGACTCCAAACCTGCGTCCAGAACCTGATGGACAAGAAGGTTAAACTCCTCAACGTAGTCCAGGTCATGCTCTTCCGCCGGATCCTCCCGTGTCAACGGCGGGCTTTTAATCTATGTGAATTTGACCTGGACCAGCACCAAACTCTGTCCAGGCTCTTCGACACAACGCACGAAGATGCTTGGAAGGTGCTTTTCAAGAGCTCCGAGGTTCACCCTCCCACTACCGAGGATCGCGGATTCTGCGCGAAGCGCCAAGCCAGCGCGGTAAGCTTAGTTTACCAATTACAGGGTACTTGTTTTTCATAGTTTGACTCTATGCGGGATCTAAACTCCCATTCCTTTAACAGGACTGGCAGAAGAAGGTTGGACAGATCGACTGTCCGGCTCCCTTGCCCGAAGGCCCAGCAGATGCATGCTTGACGAAGCTGCTGGTCCCGGCACCCCACATGGTGCCGGAGAAGAAGGCCACGGGAACTCGAAGGAGCTCCCGGTGCCTGGTGGTTTCAGACTCATCGCCCGACGACCCCAAAGCGCACTCCTCCTCCGAAGATGAGGAGGAGGAAGAAGAAGCCTCTCCCCCTTCAGCGGGGGGAGGAAAGAAAAGGAAGGTCGTCCCAACTAGGGAGGCCAGAGAGTCCAAGAAGGGGAAGACCCTTCTCTCGGACTACGCCTCCGACGTCGAAGACAACGGAGAGGAGTGGCCATCCAGGGCCAAGCCCCTGGAAAAATTGTAAGTATCCGGATACCAGAATAACTCACGGCATTCCTTTATTGCATAGTACCTTCTGACGCCGAATATAATCATGCAGTCCGCCCAAGGCTCAGCTCGACGATTCGTCGAGTGGCTCCCTGGATTCGTCGGATATGAATAGTCTTTCACTCCTGACGGCTTCCTCCCCCCGCCTTACGGACAAAGCCGAGGTGGAGTCCCAAAAGGGGCTAAGCCAGGAGGAGGTGGTCCTGGAGGCGCAGCAAGGTGACCTCCCGGACTCCAGGCCCAAAGAGGATAAAACGCCGGAGGGATCTAAGTCCGGCCCTGGGTTGGACACCGCACCGGAACCTTCAGTGGTTCCGGAGTCCGGCAGGCGGCCCCCTCGCAAGAAGGGCAAGCCTACGACGCCGACGGCCTCCGTCCAACCGGAGGTGCCGGACAATTTGCTGGAGGTGCTTAACGGCGCCTCCATCGATGAGGAGCACCGCACTGTTATGAGTGCGGTGATCCAGAAGGTTCAGTCCGCGAAGAGCGGGCTGACAGAAGCCTGTGCCAGCCTTCTAATAGGCTTCGAGGTATGTTTTTAAAACATGTAAAAATGTTACCGCATAGACAGTAGCCCCTGATGCTCAGTTTGGTGTTCGGAAAGAAAAGCCGGACTGGGGATCTAAAAAGATATACGCAGGAGTCTAACATAAAAATGTCAATATGGAAATGCAGGCCGCGCTGCTGACCTCTGCCGCACTGACTGCGGAGGTCGATGCATTGAAGCAGAGCCTCGAGCGGTCCGAGAATGAGCTTGGCCTTGCCAAGAAGCAGCTCAAGGACAAGGAAGGTAGGTAGTACCTTATGTAAGTGTATATAAAAACACCTGGTTGCAAATAGTGACAGGACCAACGTGAATGTGACAGGGGCCACAACCGAGGTGGCGACCCTGAAGGAAGCGTTGTCCAAGGCCGAAGATAATGCGGCCATGGAGCGCACCGAGCGAGAGAAACAAGAGGCGCGGGTGGCAGAGGTGTGGCAAGATCTCAATGCTCTCGTGAAAAAACACGAGAGTTTAGAGCTTGACTCAAAGACGTGAGAGTCCGAGCTTGCCTCGGCACTTGAAAGCGCCAAATCTGCCAAGGCCGAAGCCCAAAAAGCCCTCCAGGAGATTGAGGCGATGAAAAAGATAGCGGCGAGTAAGGCATTCTTTATGCAAAGCAAGCATGTGAAAGTGAATTACGTGTTACTTACCCGAATCCGGAGCTCTCTAGGAGCATTCACATATCTTCCCCAAAGTGTGTCCGACACCGCCGCATTCTACCGAGCCGAAGAGGGGAGCTCGACGGAGAAGGTGTTCTGGTCCCAGTATGCTGAGGCCGGACACCCGGTGCCCTTGAGCGACCAGCTGAAGCAGTTGGTCGAGCTCCATAAGGTGGCCGAACAGGCCATGAAGGGCTTTATAGGCCGACTGTGGCCTGGGGAGGTCCTGCCTGAGAGCTACTTTGGGCTGGTGAGGCGGCTGGTGGATGCCTGTCCATGGCTTGAAGTCGTCAAGCGCTCCGTATGCATCGAAGGCGCCCGTAGGGCCCTTGCTCGTGCTAAAGTGCACTGGGGCAAGCTGGATGCTGAGAAGCTGGTGACAGAAGGGCCACCGGAGGGGAAGGAGCATCGCAAGCCCGAGATGTATTATGAGGGCATCCCGAAGGGTGCCCGCCTTGTGGCGAACAAATGTTCCAAGGATTTAATTCTTGAGTAAACTCGCTCGTGTTTATCCTGTGCGCTGAAAACTTGTTCATATGCGCTAAGCAACGCTGTTTGAATTTAAAATATTACCTTATGTGCGGCCATTTATTAAATCTGAGAGATGCAAGTCGTAGGCTTCTGCCCCCATGCCACGAGTGCTAGGGTGTTCGGGATAAACCTGAGCGCTCTTGTTCCCATTCTTGGGTCCTTCGAGGGAGGCGCTCAGCACAACCAACAAGGCAATCAGACTTATAATGCTTTATCACTCTCACTTAGCCATAGAATTCTATAATTTTAAATTTCGGCGAAGCCCCTAGTATTCGGAAGACCGAGTTTGGGGCGCTATCCACGCCTAGGCCGGAAAAAGCCAGCTCCTCTCTCTAAGCGGCATAAGTCTTTAAGGACTCGAAAAACCTCGCGAACAGCGACCGGCTCTCGCCCCATCATGACGGTCAGTTTTAGCTTTCTCTACTGAGGTGTTAACCCAGCTCAACTGGGGCACAATCGCAGTAGTTCTCCCAGCTCTACCTTAGCCGATATAGCGGAACGTAAGGTACCAAAACATGGGAGCCGGGCAAACCCAACTATTGTCCCAAGACATGATTCAGATCTGATGCATATAATGCTATAAGTTCGGGGTGCCGCACTCATGAGAGTGTTCGGTCCTCTCACACCGTATTCTGGGGTACTTAAGCCCCTGGTGTATTGGCCGTACCAAAGTGTACGGTTGCATAATGTCATAACTGAACATATGTACATAAAAAATAAATGCAATAATAGACAAGAGCTATATATTGTTTATTAAAGGGCTGCTATGAGAGCAGAACGATACAAATAGTGCGATAAGCAAGAGGTGGGATTATTTGACATGTCCCCCTCCAGGGGCAAGCTATGAGACTTTAAGTAAGACAGGTATTTAGCTCGTTATAGAGACGACCTAGACATTCGACGTGGCTTGTTGTCTCCCTGGCTGTTGCATCGTATGTTCGGCGATTGTACTGCCGGACAGGCCTTCTGAATAGTGGAGTCCTGAAAGTAAAAAAAAAGAGAAATTACAAAATCGGGAGCCCCTAGTGCGGTTGAGCCGCATTCTGGGCATGCCGTGGTTGTGCCCCTCCCCTTATGCCCATGGTATTTCCAGAGCGTAATTATGTACGCGTGGTACTGGTTTCGCGAGTTTGCGAGGGATGGGGTTGGGGCTGCACTGCTATGCTTGCTCGCAACGTGCCAGACGGTCTTGTTGTAGGTTACTCCGGGCGCGCTTGACGGTGTCCGGCCGCTTAACAGCCAGACTGGAGAATTGCCTTGAGAGGCTACTTTGTACTTCCGCCGCGAGGGCCGCCGTGTGCTCCTCTGTTCGGAGAGAGCGTTTGGTGTTTCCATTGACCGTAATGACTCCTCGAGGGCCTGGCATCTTGAGCTTGAGATATGCGTAGTGCGGCACCGCATTGAACTTTGCAAATGCGGTTCGCCCGAGCAGGGCGTGATAGCCACTGCGGAATGGGACTATGTCGAAGATTAAATCCTTGCATCGGAAATTATCCGGGGATCCGAAGACCACTTCGAGTGTAACTGAGCCTGTACAACGGGCCTCTACACCTGGTATGACGCCTTTAAAGGTCGTCTTTGTGGGTTTAATCCTTAAGGGATCTATGCCCATTTTCCGCACTGTATCCTGACAAAGCAGGTTCAGGCTGCTGCCGCCGTCCATGAGGACTCTAGTGAGGTGAAATCCTCAATGATTGGGTCTAGGACCAATGCGGCAAATCCGCCGTGACGAATGCTAGTGGGGTGGTCCCTTCAATCAAAAGTGATCGGGCAGGAGGACCATGGGTTGAACTTTGGGGCGACTGGCTCCAACGCATATACGTCCCTGAGCGCACGCTTCCGTTCCCTCTTGGGGATGTGGGTTGCGTATATCATGTTCACCATCCGCACTTGTGGGGGAAAGCCCTTCTGTCCTCTGTTGTTCGGCGGCCGGGGCTCCTCCTCGTCATCGCTATGCAGCCCCTTGTCTCTGTTTTCGGCACTTAACTTGCCTGCCTACTTGAACACCCAACAATCCATGTTGGTGTGATTGGCTGGTTGTTCGGGGGTGCCGTGTATCTGGCATGAGCGATCGAGTATCCGGTCTAAACTGGACGGGCCCGGAGTATTTCTTTTGAATGACTTTTTCCGCTGACCGGGTTTAGAGCCTCTGAATCCGGCATTAACTGCCGTATCCTCAGTATTGTCGCCGTTAATGCGGCGCTTGTTCTTGTTGTGACGCGACCTGCCATTGTTGTCCTTGGTATCCGAATTACCAGGGCTCTTGGTCATGTTATTGCTATGAGCTAGCCAGCTGTCTTCTCCCGCGCAAAAGCGGGTCATGAGTGTCGTGAGGGCTGCCATGGATTTCGGCTTTTCCTGTCCTAGGTGTCGGGCAAGCCATTCATCTCGGATGTTATGCTTGAAGGCTGCGAGGGCCTCTGCGTCCGGACAGTCGACTATTTGATTTTTCTTAGTTAGGAACCGTGTCCAGAATTGTCTGGCCGATTCCTCTGGCTGCTGAATTATGTGGCTTAGGTCATCGGTGTCTGGTGGTCGCACATAGGTGCCCTGGAAATTGTCAAGGAATGCGGATTCTAGGTCCTCCCAACAACCAATTGACTCTGCTCGCAAGCTGTTAAGCCAATGCCGAGCTGGTCCTTTAAGCTTGAGTGGGAGGTATTTGATAGCGTGTAGATCATCACCACGGGCCATGTGGATATGAAGGAGATAATCCTCGATCCATACCGCAGGATCTGTTGTGCCATCGTATGATTCGATGTTTATGGGTTTAAAACCCTCGGGGATTTGATGATCCATTACTTCATCTGTGAAGCATAGTGGGTGTGCGGCGCCTCTGTACTGGGCTATATCACGACGTAGCTCGGATGAGCTTTGTCTGTTGTGTTCGGCCTGGCCGTATTTGCCATATCCGGCGTGAAGGTTATCGTCACGTGTCGTGGGGCGCCCACGCAATCCGTAGATCGATCTTGTTTGCCTTGCCTTGTCCTCCAATATGTCTCGCGGGTCTGGCGCGTTTCCCCGTGCCTTGGTACTTTTTGAGCGGCATCGGGGTGCGGCTTGAGTCGATGGCCGGAAGGCCTCTCTGTCGCGGCCACGGGGTGGCCGGTCGGCCGCATCATATGCTGGTGATGTAGGTTTAGTTGCTTCCTCCTCTAATTGGGGTAGCAGCCTGCGCTTTGGGTAGCTCTTGGAGGGGCGTTCGAGTTTGTACTCTTCGGCAGCGAGGACTTCAGTCCATCTGTCGGCTAGCAAGTCTTGGTCAGCTCTAAGCTGCTGCTATTTTTTCTTGAGGCTGCTTGCCCTGGCCATAAGCCTGCATTTGAAACGCTCTTGTTCGGTGGAGTCCTCAGGCACGACGAATTCGTCGTCGTCGAGGCTGGCTTCGTCTTCGGAGGGAGGCATGTAATTATCGTCCTCGACCTCTCTGTCTACCGCTCTCTCATGAGGGATGGCTTCTCCATCCTCCTGCGCTGAATCCTGCTGGAGGGGGTTGTCTTCGGCACTGTCCGGGGTGTTATTTTCTCCGGTGCCGGAATTGCCGTTTTTTCTTTGGCGGGATTTAGAGCGGCGCCGCTGACGCCGGCGCTTAGGCTGTATCTTGGAGGGGTCATCCTCCATTGTTCCATCGCCATCCCCTTCTTTTGGGGTGTCCACCATGTATATGTCATATGACGAGGTGGCTTTCCAGTGCCCTATAGGCGCTGGTTCCTAGTCGTCTCCTTCATCGGCGTCCATACCATCGATGTCTTCGGAGTCGAAGCCTAGCATGTCGGTTAAATCATCGACAGTGGCTACGAAGTGGGTGGTGGGTGGGCTTCGAATTTCTTCGTCATCCGCATCCCAACCTTGCTGACCATAGTCCGGCCAGGGCTCTCCTGATAAAGAGAGAGACTTTAGTGAATTCAGGATGTCACCAAAGGGCGAGTGCTGAAAGATGTCCGCGGCGGTGAACTCCATGAGCGGAGCCCAATTGGGTTCGATCGGAAGGGGTGTGGAAAATTCGGAGTCCGGAAAGGAGTCCGGCACCTTGGAGTCATGAGCTTCGCGAAGGACAAGACTGGTGTTCGGCTCGATCACCATAGAGATTGCAGCCCCCGAGGCGGCGTCCAGCCACCCGTCCTCGATCGGCATAGTCGGCTCCGAGCTAAGGGTCAGAGCGGACACCTGAGCGGCCCTCTGGGCACTGTCCGGTGGCAGAGCTAGATCATGCCCATCGTGACAGTGCGGCGTGCTCGGCTGTGGCTCGAATCCGTCGAAGATCAAGTCTCCGTGGATGTCAGCCGTGTAGTTTGAACTTCCAAATCTGACCTAAAGGCCAGGGGCGTAGCTTTCGATCTGCTCCAGATGGCCAAGTGAATTGGCCTGCAGTGCAAAGCCGCCAAATACGAAGATCTGTCCGGGGAGAAATGTCTCACCCTGGACCGCGTCGTTGTTGATGATCGAAGGAGCCATCGGGCCTAAAGGTGACGACACAAAGGAACTCTCAATGAAAGCACCAATGTCGGTGTCAAAACCGGCGGATCTCGGGTAGGGGGTCCCGAACTGTGCGTCTAGGTGGATGGTAACAGGAGACAAGGGACACGATGTTTTTACCCAGGTTCGGGCCCTCTCGATGGAGGTAAAACCCTACTCCTGCTTGATTAATGTTGATGATATGGGTAGTACAAGAGTAGATCTACCACGAGATCAGAGAGGCTAAACCCTAGAAGCTAGCCTATGGTATGATTGTTGCTTGTCCTACGGACTAAAACCCTCCGGTTTATATAGACACTGGAGAGGGCAAGGGTTACACAGAGTCGGTTACAGTGGGAGGAGATCTACATATCCGTATCGCCAAGCTTGCCTTCCACGTCAAGGAAAATCCCATCCGGACACGGGACGAAATCTTCAATCTTGTATCTTCATAGTCCGAGAGTCCGGCCAAAGGTCATAGTCCGGCCATCTGGACACCCCCTAATCCAGGACTCCCTCAAGGACTTTGAAGATTTCTTCTTCTTCTTAGCATCATCAGAACTGTAATCCTTGTATTTTCTTCTTCTTTAATTCCTTGTCCCACTGAGGACAATCTTGAATGTAGTGACCAGGTTTCTTGCATTTGTGGCATAGCCTCTTCTTGTAGTCACCGGATGAGGAATCATTGCTCCTTGAGGATTTTCCAAAGCGACCATGTCTTGAGAACTTCTGAAATTTCTTCACGAGCAGTGCTAGTTCCTGGCTCAGTTCTTCAGGATCACCAAGCCTGCTAGTAGAGTCCTCTTCTTCAGACTCAGAGACTGCCTTGGCCTTCAGAGCACGAGGTTTGCCATAGCTCGAACCATAGAGATCTCTCTTCTCAGCAAGCTGGAACTCATGAGTGTTTAGCCTCTAGACGATATCAGCAGGATCAAGTGACTTGTAATCAGCACACTCTTGAATCATCAGTGCCACAGTATCAAATAAGGAATCGAGTGATCTCAGCAATTTCTTCACCACCTCTTGGTCGGTGATGTCAGTGGCGCCAAGCGCGTGAAGCTCGTTTGAGATATCAGTGAGGCGATCGAAGGTTTGCTGAACATTTTCATTGTCAAGTCTTTTGAAGCAGTTGAAGAGATTGCGAAGAACGTCGACACGAGATTCACGTTGAGTTGAGACTCCTTCATTTACTTTGGAGAGCCTATCCCAGATAAGCTTATCAGTTTCCAAAGCACTCACTCTACCATATTGCCCTTTGCTTAGATGGCCACATATGATGTTATTCGCTTGAGAATCGAGTTGCTTGAATCTTTTCACGTCAGCAGCATTCAGGGAAGGTGTGACTGAGGGAACACCATTTTCCACAACGTACCAGAGATCGTTATCAATTGCCTCAAGATGCATTCGCATCTTGTTCTTCCATTAGGGATATTCCGTACCATCGAAGGTAGGACACCCAGCAGAGACCTTGATCATACTAGCAGTTGACATAACTAAAACTCCAGGTGGTTAAACCAAAATCACACAGAACAAGGGAGTAACTTGCTCTGATACCAATTGAAAGTGCGTTATATCCACTAGAGGGGGGTGAATAGGGGATTTTTATGAATTCTTCACTAAGGAATTAGCTGGTGAGGAAATTCCGAAATGAAGAACTACTTGCAGCGGAGTAAGTACTCAAAAGTAAACATAGCAGAACACACGCATAGTCATCATGATTAAATGAAGACAAGCACAGAGTATAGGAAGCGTAAACACAGGATAACACACGATGAAGACAGACAGACTGAAGAAATTGAACTGAGGAAATTGAGAAAGTCTTTAGACAAAGTCTTCAAACAGATATGAACAAGTACTTAGCAACAGAGACGAGGAAATGAAAGAGTTGAGGAAATATAACTAGTAAGCTCGGTGAAGACAATGATTTGGTAGACCAGTTCCAAATGTTGTCTCAGTTGTACATATGGTTGGAGCGGCTGAGTATTTAAACTCGAGGACACACAGTCCCGGACACACAGTCCTCACCGTATTCTCCTTGAGCTAAAGTCACACAGACCTCGCCCAATCACTCGTGGTAAGTCTTCAGGTGACTTCCGAACCTTCACAAACTCGGTCACTCGGCGATCGACAATTCCTCTTGGATGCTCTAGACCTTGACGCCTAACCGTCTGGAAGAAGCACAGTCTTCAAAGGAAACAAGCGTCGGATCCACGCAGGATTAATCTCTTCAGTGATGCTCAATCACTTTGGGGTTTTGTAGGTTTGGGTTTGGGATTTCCTCACTTGATGATTTTCACTCAAAGTCCTCGGATGATGGGATGCTCTCAAGTGACAAGTGTCAGTTTCTCTCAGAGCAGCCAACCAACTAGTGGTTGTAGGGGGCGGCTATTTATAGCCTAGGGAGCAGCCCGACGTGATAAGACATGCCCTTGTCTGATATGACCGTTAGGTGGGTAGATATTTTGGGACAGCTGGCGCGTAGCACAGCAACGGTCGGAATATTTGACTCTCAAATACCTCAGGGCTATCATGTTCCTCACTGTGTAGGCAATCCGCACTAGCGAATTCCTAACTCCTCAGTCAGAACAAATTTCTCAGAGACCAGAAGAACATTGTCTCTGTCACTAAAGAATATGACTGAACCGTGAGAGATTTCCAATGGATTCACTCGAAGGGATTGGTAGGTGCAGGATTTTGAGTTGAGCATCACATGGAAATTTTTCCTTAGTATTTCCTCGACCCCCTTTAACAATACAGTGTTTCCTATGACTCAAGAAAGAGAAAATGAAACAATGAAAAACAAAGTCTTCATGCTTCATGTTCCTCGAATGATTGCCAAGTCTTCAAGGTCACACCAATTTCTTCACTTTCAAAGTCTTCAGAAAGTCTTCAGAATTCCAAAGTCTTCAGCCAAAGAACTTCATTTTTAGGGGACGACTTTCTCTGTAAATATCAAACTCCTCATAGACTTATAGACTTGTGTACACTCACAAACGCATCAGTCTCTTAACCTATAAGTCTTCAATACACCAAAATCACTAAGGGGCACTAGATGCACTTACAATTTTATTGATACTATTACTGTAGGGGAACCGAGGAAGGGTTCCGATGCGAGAATCACTAGCATACATTTTCCTGTTTTACACTACTTTGCCATATTTGCTAGTCGATGCTTAATTGGTCAGGGAAATAGTGGAAACTTCAGTGTTCCTGATATTATTATTCTGCTCCATACCTTATTTGGTGACAACACTTTTAGTATGGGTGTCGTTATTACTAAACGGTTAAGTCTAAACTATACAAAGGGCCCATCTTTGGAGGTATCTATGTTGTACGCCTTGCTAAACATTTTGAGATACCTATTATGCATTATGAGAAAGAGGAGACTCTGCTGCCTCTTACCTTTTTAGATTACAGGAGCATGGTAGTGCATGAGTTTATTGTTGACAACGATGATAAGATGCTTCTGTATGACCTGAGATTTAATAAGAAACACAATGAGATTATTACCATGCCTGCACCTTCTTTGTTTGATTTAACTGCAGGTCATTACCTTGTCTTGCCGAAGGTTGTGTACGTGCATCGAGGCCAGACATCTGCTCCTGTTATCAGTGGGATATGGAGGAGATCGCCAGCCAGTGGCAGTACGATGACACTCCTCAGTACACCGAGCAGAGTAGCCGTGATCCTTGGCATTAGACCAACTTAGGCTAAAAGCCTAAGCTTGGGGGAGTACGTATTTCTCACCGACTTTACATTCATGTTCACACACTATTCTAGTCGTTGGTGCTCATACTCTTTCATTGTATTATCCATCTAGTTTAATTTATTTTTCTAGCTTTCTTCTTGTGTGTTTGATAAACCTTAAGAAAACCAAAAAAATAGTTAGTTTAATTTCCATGCTTGTAGTAGTAATTAAAATGAAAACCCAAAAATATTTCTCGTTCTTCTTTTGCTTGTTGGGAGCTTTCCCGTGTAAATAGTTTCATTTCTTTTCTTTCCTTTGGGGGTCGAGAGGAGAAGCCTAATGAAAATGTTTAGTGGCTCTCATATGCATGATTGTTGGTTTAACTAGAGCCCATATTACTTTGTCTTCTCTCCTGAATTGAATGCTTGCATATTCCAGCTTAGCCCAATGCACGTGCACTATTATTATTATAAACACCGTTCAGTCGTGCAAGTGAAAGGCAATAATGACGATATATGATGGACTGATTGAGATGAGAGAAGCTGGTATGAACTCGACCTATTTTGTTTTTGTAAATATGATGAGTTCATCATTCCTGATTCAGCCTATTATGAATAAACATGTTTGCAATGATAGTTGGAGATTATAGTTGCTTATGCCATGCTTAATTAGCTAGGAGCTTATAATGGTTTACCTTACGTGCCAACATCTATTAAAATGGTTGTGATGTGGTATGGTAGGGTGGTATCCTCCTTTGAATAATTCGAGTGACTTGACTTGGCACATGTTCACGCATGTAGTTGAAACAAATCAACATAGCCTTCACAATATTTATGTACATGGTGGATTATATCCTACTCATGCTTGCACTCAGTGTTGATTAATTTTAATGCATGTTCATGACTGTTGTCGCTCTCTCAGTTGGTCGTTTCCCAATCTTTTGCTAGCCTTCACCTGTACTAAGCGGGAATACTGCTTGTGCATCCAAACTCCATAAACCCCAAAGTTATTCCATATGAGTCCACCATACCTTCCTATATGCGGTATTTAGCTGCCATTCCAAGTCAATTTGTATGTGCCAAACTCCAAACCTTCAAATGAAATTCTGTTTTGTATGCTCGAGCAACTCATGTTTCAACTAGGGTTGTCTGTATCTTCCATGCAAGGTGGGTTATTCTCAAGAGGAGTGGACTCCGCTCCTCGTTCACGAGAAAATGGCTGGTAACCGGGATACCCAGTCCCATGATCAAAAAGATCAAACGAAGATCAAAATAATTAAAAAAAACTCCCCTAGGACTTTTGTTGGTATGGACGATACCCCATGGTTTCAGATAGCCGTGGAGTGTGCTTGTTGGTGGTGGGGGAGTATAAAGTTTTACCATTTTTGTTTGGGAACTGCCTATAATGTATGTAGCATGGAAGATATCGAGATCTCATAGTTGTTGCGTTGACAGTGAAAGTATACCGCTCAAAATGTTATTCATCTCTATTTTAAAATCGAGCTCTGGCACCTCTGCAAATCCCTGCTTCCCTCTGCGAAGGGCCTACTATTTACTTTTATGTTGATTCATCACCTTCTTATTAAAAAGCACCCGCTGGAGAGCACACTGTCATTTGCATGCATTACTATTAGTTTATATTGGGTATGACTTGACTGGATCTCTTTAACCATGAATTACAATGTTTAGTCAGTCCTTGATCTTTAAAGGTGCTCTGCATTTATGTTTTGCGGTCTCATAAAGGGCTAGCAAGATACCATCTTGTTATATCATATTATGATTGTTTTGAGAAAGTGTTGTCATCCGAGATTTATTATTATTGATTGCTAGTTGATTATGCCATTGATATGAGTAAATATGAGACCTAAGTGTTATTTTGAATATGGTTAGTTCATAATCTTTGCTAAAAACTTGAATGCTAGCATTACATATTTACAACAACAAGAGCAAATAGAGTTTGTAAAAGGTTTTCTTTATCACTTTCAGTTTATCAACTAAATTGCTTGAGGACAAGCAATGGTTTAAGGGCATCTCCAGCTGCGCCCCCAGGAAGGCCTCCCTAGGCGGTTTTTTTTGCGCCGGCGCCGAAAAAACGGCCCAATCGCGCCCCCAGGAGCCCGATTTTCGCCGGCTTGGGCTGAAAATAGCGCCGGCGGACCCAGCCCGAACCCGGCGCGCTGGGGGGCGCCCGGGGGCGCCGGGCGAACTGTTTTGGCACGAAAAAGCCACGGGCCCGCCGCGTCAGCGACACGGCTCTCTTCTCGGCTATTCGTTGTCCGCATCGCCTCGTTTCCTGCAGCGAATCAATGCCAAAGCTGCCGCGCGCTGCCGCGCCGGTCAGCCTGCGCCATTGATGCCTCACGGGCGGCGCAGTGAAGACCGGACGACGCGCGTCCCTCGCCCTCCCTCGCCCGCCACGCGTACACACGGTGGCACACGCGTGGGCGGCGCCTCGGCCTATATATGACGCGCCCCGGCGCACTCATCGGCTCACACACTCTCCCATCGTCGTTGTTCCTCCCTCTCCTCTCCTCTCTTTCGCCGTCTCCAGTTCACACCCATGGCCGAGCGCTTCCCAGGCGACGGCGCGGCGGCGAACGGCTTCAGCCGCCACCATCTTCATGAAGACGAGGCTCGCCTCCTTTACGAGGCCGAGTACCCGGTCCCGCCGGACATGCCGGTGCCGGGGGCGTGGAGGATCAGCGCGGGCGGCATGCCGGTGCCCCTGGTACCCACCGGCGTGGCGCGGCGTGCGGAGATCGCACGCATCCGCTCGAACCTGTCATGTGCAGCGAGGGAGGGGCCACGGTACGTCCCCGACAGCCCGCTCTGGGAACCGTACTTCCGCCGCCGTCACGCCCAGCAGCTCGAGGCCACCAACGGCGTCGTGCCCTCCAGCAGGCTCAACGCCGCCGGTCGGCGTCGGTGGTGGGGCGTGCCCGGGCGCATGTTGGAGGCCTTCCTCGAGTACATCGAGGGCGGCAAAACGCCGCGCCTCAAGTACCCCGATCCCCCTTCCTTCTCACGCCGCTGGGGAAGCTCCTGGACCCCGAGGCGCATGGAGACCGGGGGCTCCTCCTCCTCGTCCAGCGGCTCACCCTGCCTCCGCCCCGTCAAGCCGGAGCCCCAGGGTACGCCGGTCAGCGCACGCATCCGTAGTTCCGGCGTCCGCATCGGCGCCAACGCCCCGCCACCCACCAGCCGCTTCGTCCTCGTCGATCCCAAGCCGGAGCCGGGCCTCCCTGCGGAGTATGAGGAGATAGCCCGGCGCGGCTTCTCCGACGAGGACGCCATGCGGTGGGCGCGGGAGGACTACCTCCGCGACGAGATGGTCTGGCAGCGCCGGGCCCTGGAGGAGATCGCCGCCCGCAAGCGTGGGCGCGAGGACGAGCATGGCGTCGTGGTCCTCGACAGCGACGACGACGACGACAACGCCGCCCCCGGACCGTCCAACCCGCGCCACCAACCGAGGGAGGGATGCAGCAGGGACGGCGGAGGCGTAGGTGGGGGCGGCGACGACGACGACGACGACGACGGCGGCGACGGCGGTGACTACACGCGGTTCTACAGCTTCCTCGGCATGTAGAACCGTGTGGGCGTGCGACGAGGCGAGCGGCGAGGGAGACGGCGGGGGTAGCCCGCGGTAGTTTCTTTCTTTTTTGTAAAATATGTTTAAGTTTGGACGAAATATGTTTAGGTTTAAGTTTGAACTCGCTGCTGTTTGTTTTAAATTTGAGTCGTTTTTGACTTTTTTGACTAACCGTGGGCGCCGCGACTGGGGGGCAACACGCCCCCAGTGCGCGGTTTAGCACCGGTGCGCCCCCAGGGGGCGATTTTTTGCTCCTCCTGGGGGGCCAACGGCTGGAGATGCCCTAAGCTTGGGGCAGTTGATGCGTCTCCGTCGTATCTACCTTTCGAAACACTTTTTCCCTTGTTTTGGACTCTAACTTGCATGATTTGAATGAAACTAACTCGGATTGACGCTGTTTTCAACAGAACTGCCATGGTGTTGTTTATTGTGCAGAAAACAGAAGTTCTCGGAATGACCTGAAAACCCACGGAGATAACTTTTGCAAAATATAAAAAATACTAGCGAAATAATCAAGGCCAGGGGGCCCACACCCTGTGCACGAGGGTGGGGGGCGCGCCCCCTCCCCCTGGGCGCGCCCCACTGTCTCGTGGGCCCCCTGCTGCTCCACCGACCTCAACTCCTACTCCATATATTCCGTTTCACAGAGAAAAAAATCAGAGAGAAAGTTTCATTGCATTTTACGATACGGAGCTGCCGCCAAGCCCTAATCTCTCTCGGGAGGGCTGATCTGGAGTCCGTTCGGGGCTCCGAAAAGGGGGATTCATCGCCATCGTCATCATCAACCATCCTCCATCACCAATTTCATGATGCTCACCGCCGTGCGTGAGTAATTCCATCGTAGGCTTGCTGGACGGTGATGGGTTGGATGAGATTTACCATGTAATCAAGTTAGTTTTGTTAGGGTTTGATTCCTAGTATCCACTATGTTCTGAGATTGATGTTGCTATGACTTTGCTATGCTTAATGCTTGTCACTAGGGCCTGAGTGCCATGATTTCATATCTGAACCTACTATGTTTTCATGAATATATGTGAGTTCTTGATCCTATCTTGCAAGTCTAAAGTCACCTATTATGTGTTATGATCCGACAACCCCAAAGTGACAATAATTGGGATACTTCTCGATGATGACCGTAGTTTGAGGAGTTCATGTATTCACTATGTGTTAATGCTTTGGTCCGGTTCTCTATTAAAAGGAGGCCTTAATATCCCTTAGTTTCCACTAGGACCCGCCTGCCACGGGAGGGTAGGACAAAAGATGTCATGCAAGTTCTTTTCCATAAGCACGTATGACTATATTCGGAATACATGCCTACATTACATTGATGAACTAGAGCTAGTTCTGTGTCACACTATGTTATAACTATTAAATGATGAATTGCATCCGACATAATTATCCATCACCGATCCAATGCCTACGAGCTTTTTACATATTGTGCTTTGCTTATTTACTTTTCTGTTGCTACTGTTACAATCACTACAAAACTGCTATCTTTACTTTTGCCACTGTTACCATTACTGTCATACTACTTTGCTACTAAATACTTTGCTGTAGATACTAAGTTATCCAGGTGTGGTTTAATTGACAACTCAACTGCTAATACTCAAGAATATTCTTGGGCTCCCCTTGTGTCAAATCAATAAATTTGGGTTGAATACTCTACCCTCAAAAACTGTTGTGATCCCCTATACTTGTGGGTTATCAGATGCCAATGACATGCTTCTTCTTCACGAGTGTATGCAAGTTCCTCATGCCAGCATGACCAAGTCATCTATGCCATAACCAGCCTTCTGAAGGTTTTGCAAGTATACATGCGGTAGGCTGTGGTCATGCAGAGAAATCAACAATATACAAGTCTCCTCTCCTAAAGCCTTCGAAGACTTTGGAATTGTCAGATTCCATTAGCACAATGCAATGACATTTTCAAAGACGACAACCATATCAAGATCAGAAAGCATTGAGACAGACATGAGGTTGAATCCTAAGGACTCGACAAGCATGACTTTGTCCATGTGTCTATCATTTGAGATTGCAGCCCTAGCTATACCCAATACCTTGTTTTTTCCTTTGTCAGCATAGGATATATGCTTCAAATGAGATGGAGATAAAGAAGTGTCCATCAATAAGTTCCTGTCACCGATCATGTGATTTGTACATCCACTGTCGAGGACCCACTCAGTAGCTTTGGGTTGTTCATCCTGCAGATGAATTAGTGCAACATACGAACCCATATACTTCATTAATGAAGAATATGCCATCATTTCATCAGATTGAATTTCATCAATAGTACAACATATATAGCAGTATGAAGACGTGAGAAATGAGTAATTCATTTCTTCATGATTAGCTTGTGTCTTTCAAGCATATTCGGCTCTCCAGCAAATTCTTCAGACGATTAAGTTTGTGTGGAGACCTGACCCTTCATAAGAGATTAGTTCTTTTTCTTCACCACCGACATTTGGAGGTGTGGCAAAGACTTCGTCATTCTGCGAGCTCCATAAGAGAAAGATGGCATTGAAGATAGGGCACTTCGTTTCACGGAACAGGGGTTAGAGTAAGCATATGAATAAGCAGAGAAATTCTTCGAGGACTTATGAACATAATGATTTGAAGAATAATGCACATATTCATAGCCTTCAGACTTTCCCTGCTAAACAGAAGTGTTAGCACGATGATGTTCATATGAGGATTTGGATCCACGTGAGGAATTTGATCCAAATGAAGAATTTGGTCCATATGAGTACTTGGATCCATTTGAAGATTTTGATCCATATGAAGAATTTGATCTGGGGTTCCAATTCTTCACAGGTGGTGTCATGATGACATTCGCCTGAAGACTTTCAAGACACCATTTGGAACCCAGATTTTCTTCATAGGGGGACTGTTCCTGCAGTTAGTTCCAACATATCGAGCAAATACTTCACCATTCTGATTTTTGAATAGTTTATACTTGGAGTCAAATAACTCATCAGAGGAATATGAGGATTCACAAGTAAAGCCAGATAGAGTGGATGGATCTATGGAAGGTCCTTTCGCAGCAACCCATGAGGTTTTGGGATACTACTCAGGTTTCCTGTAGGTCCCATCAGCATTGAGTTTCCTCTCAAAGGCAATACCCTCTTTCTTAGGGTTCCTATTCAAGATCTGCTTTTTGAGCACATCGCAAAGAGTCTAATGCCCTTTGAGGCTTTTGTATATTAAGCCTGTCACATACAATTCCTTTAATCCTGCATTATCGTCAGTGATACTTGTGGTATCCTCAGATGAGGAATTTGTGACCATAGAGACAGTTGAAGAATCTGCAGTAATAGAAGCATTTGAACATTAAGGTGGAGAATTAGCAGATTCACGATCAATGCATTTCAAACATGGTGGAATGAATTCTTCCTCAGTGGAACTGATCTGTTGAGCAAGCAATGAATCATTTTCCTTCTGAAGATCTTCATAACTCACCCTCAACTTTTCAAGATCTTGCTTTCTCTGAAGAAATTCATAAGAAAGTTTCTCATGATCGGCTAAGAGAGAGTTATGATGACCCTGAAGATTATCAAACTTAAACTGAAGATGCTGAAGATTATCAGTTAGAGTGTGAGTTCGATTAAATTCCTCACCCAACAGGTCATCACTTTTGTCTAGAAGATTTTGAAACTTTTCCAAAGCCTTTTGTTGTTTGATAGCAATATTAGCAAGTTTGGAATAGCTAGGTTTGAGATTGTCATCAGATTCATCCTCACTAGATTTAGAGGGGGAATGTTTGAGTACCTTAGCACCTTTTGCCATGAAGCAATAGGTGGGAGCGTAGTCATCGATGCTATTGTCAGCAGTGTTGGGGAGGTCATTTTCTTCAGCATTGAAGATGGACTTGCTGACGTAAGCAATAGCGAGGGCTAGGCTTGCCACACCAGAGTCTGACTCCTCAGATGCCTCCTCTTCCACATTTTCCTCACATTCAGCTTCAGATTCCATTTCCTTGCCAATAAATGCCCGAGCCTTTTTGGAACTGATCTTCTTGTGAGATAAAGACTTTGAAGATTTTGACGATGAGGACTTTGAAGATTTCTTCTTCTTCTTTGAGTCATCAGAACTGTCATATTTGTACTTCTTCTTCTTTGATTCCTTCTCCCACTGAGGACAATCAGACATGTAGTGACCACGTTTCTTGCATTTGTGGCAAGTCCTCTTCTTGTAGTCACGGGATGAGGAATCATCACTTCTTGAAGATTTTCCCAAAGCGACCACGCCTCAAGAACTTCTAGAATTTCTTCATGATCATAGCTAGCTCCTAGCTCAGTTCTTCAGGATCATTAAGGCTGCTACCAGAATCTTCACCTTCAGATTCAGAGACTGCTTTGGCCTTCAGAGCGCGTGATCTTCCATAGCTTGGCCCATAGAGGTCTCTCTTCTCAGCAAGATGGAAATCATGAGTATTTAGCCTCTCAAGGATATCAACAGGATCTAGTGACTTGTAGTCTCCTCGCTCTTGGATCATCATTGCAAGAGTATCAAATGAGGAATCAAGTGATCTAAGCAATTTCTTCAACACCTCATGGTCGGTGATGTCAGTGGCACCAAGTGCTTGAAGCTCATTTGCGATGTCAGTGAGGTGATGGAAGGTTTGCTGAACATTTTTGTTGCCGTGTCTTGTGAAGTGGTTGAAGAGATCGAAGGACATCAACTCGGGAGTCATGTTGAGTAGAAACTCCTTCATTGACCTTGGATAGCCTGTCCCAGATCAGCTTTGCTATTTCCAAAGCACTCACTCTGTCGTACTATCCTTTGCTCAGATGGCCACATGTGATATTCTTTGCTTGAGAGTCGAGTTGCTTGAATCTCTTCACATCAGCAGTGTTCACGGGGACGGAGTGACGGAGGGAACACCATTTTCCACAACATACCAGAGATCATTATCAATTGCCTCAAGATGCATGCACATATTATTCTTCCAGTAGGGGTAGTCTGTTCCACCGAAGGTAGGAAACCTAGCCGAGACCTTGATCATTCCTGTAGTCGACATAACTAAAACTCTAGGTGGTTAAAACAAAATCACATAGAACAAGGGAGTAACTTGGCTCTGATACCAATTGAAAGCACGTTATATCGACTAGAGGGGGTGAATAGGCGATTTTTACACATTCATCACCGAGGAATTTCTAGGTGAAGAAATTCCTAAGCAACGACACACTAGCAGCAGAATAAGTACTCAGGTAAAAGCATAACAGAGCAAAAGCATAGTCATCATGATGAAATGAAAGACAAGCACAGTGTACAAGAAGCGTGAAAACAGGATAAGAAGGCTGAAGACAATGTGACTGAAGAAAAATGGTTGAGGAATAGAGAAAGTCTTTCGTCAAAGTCTTCAAATAGTAATGATCAGGTTCATCAAAACATGAATGAGGAAATGAAAGAGTTGAGGAAATAGAACCTGTGGCTTGGTGAATACGATGATTTGGTAGACCAGTTCCAACTAATGTGACAGTTGTACGTCTGGTTGGAGCGGCTAGGTATTTAAACCTGAGGACACACAGTCCTCATTATATTCTCTTTGAGCTAAAGTCACACAGACCTCGGCCAATAACTCGTGGTAAGTCTTCACGTGACTTCCAAACCTTCATAGACTTAGTCACTCGACGATCCACAATTCCTCTTGGATGCTCAGACCATGACGCCTAACCGTCTAGAGGATGCATAGTCCTCAAAGGTAACAAGCATCGGTTCCACATAGGAACAATCTCTTCAGTGATGGTAAATCACTTTGGGTTGTAGGTGTTTGGGTTTTGGGTTTTTCCTCACTTGATGATTTTCTCTCAAAGTCCTTGGAGGATGGAATGCTCTCAATGACAAGTGTCAGTTTCTCTCGGAGCAGCCAACTAGCTAGTGGTTGTAGGGGCGGCTATTTATAGCCTAGGGAGCAGCCCGGCATGGTAAGACATAAATGCCATTAAATGATATGACCATTAGGTGGTAGGATATTTTGGGATAGCTGGCGCGTAGCACAACAACGGTCGGATATTTGAGAATCAAATTCCTCAGGGCTATCATGTTCCTCACTGTGTAGGCAATCCACACTGGCAAATTCCTAACTCCTCAGTTAGAACAAATTCCTCGGAGAATAGAAGATCTTTGTCTCTGTCATTGAAGAACTTGACTAAACTGTATGAGATTTCCAATGGATTCACTCGAAAGGATTGGGTAGGTGTAGGATTTGAGTTGAGCTTCACTCAGAAAGTGTTTCCTTAGCTTTACCTCGACCCCCCTTTAACAGTACAGTGTTTCCTATAACTCAAGAAATAGAAAAAGAAACTAAAAAAACAAAAGTCTTCACGCTTCATAGTCCTCGCATGAACATCCAAGTCTTCAAGGCCACACCAATTTCTTCACTTTCAAAGTCTTCAGGAGAACCAAAGTCTTCAGCTGAAGACATACATTTTTAGGGTTCGACTTTCATCATAAATATCAAACTCCTCACTGACATATAGATCCTATTGTAGGATCGGAAGTATGCATAGAGGGGGGTGATTAGACTACTTAACCAAATAAAAATCTATCATTTTCCCAATTTTAGTTGTTGGCAGATTTTAGCTAACTTAGCACAAGTCAAGCAATCGTAACATAATTCAAGCAAGCATGCAAAGAGTATATGAGCAGCGGAAAGTAAAGCATGCAACTTGCAAGAATGTAAAGGGAAGGGTTTGGAGATTTCAAACGCAATTGTAGACACGGATGTTTTTGTCGTGGTTCCGATAGGTGGTGCTATCGTACATCCACATTGATGGAGACTTCAACCCACGAAGGGTAATAGCTGCGCGAGTCCATGGAGGGCTCCACCCAAGAAGGGTCCACGAAGAAGCAACCTTGTCTATCCCACCATGGCCGTCACCCACGAAGGACTTGCCTCACTAGCGGTAGATCTTCATGAAGTAGGCGATCTCCTTGCCCTTACAAACTCCTTGGTTCAACTCCACAATCTTGTCGGAGGCTCCCAAGTGACACCTAGCCAATCTAGAAGACACCAATCTCCAAGAAGTAACAAATGGTGTGTTGATGATGAACTCCTTGCTCTTGTGCTTCAAATGCTAGTCTCCCCAACACTCAACTCTCTCTCACGGGATTTGGATTTGGTGGAAAGAAGATTTGAGTGGAAAGCAACTTGGGGAAGGCTAGAGATCAAGATTCATATGGTAGGAATGGAATATGTTGGTGTCAACACATGAGTAGGTGGTTCTCTCTCAGAAAATGTAAGTTGGAAGTGTAGGTTTGTTCTGATGGCTCTCTCCATGAATGAAGAGGAGGTGGAGGGGTATATATAGCCTCCACACAAAATCTAACCGTTACACACAACTTGCCAATCTCGGTGGGACCGAATTGAGAAACTCGGTCGGACCGATTCAACAAATCTAGTGACCGTTAGGAATTTCGGTGGGTCCGACATGCAACTCGGTAGGACCGATATGGTTAGGGTTAGGGCATAACGTAATCTCGGTGAGACCGATTACACAAACTCGGTGGGACCGATTTTGGTAATAAGCTAACCAGAGAGTTGGTCAGGTAAACTCGGTGGGACTGGTTCGCTCATTTCGGTGGGATCGAAATGTTACCAAAGGGAAACAGAGAGTTTACATTGCAATCTCGGTGGGACCGATCGCTCATCTCGGTGGCACCAAAACGTTATGAAGGGAAACAGAGATATCACAATCCCATCTCGGTGAGACCGAGATCCCTATCGGTGAGACCAATTTGCCTAGGGTTTGTGGCAGTGTCTATGACATCTGAACTCGGTGGCACCGGATAGAAAGAATCGGTGGGGCCGAGTTTGACTTTTGGTTTAGGTCATATATGGATGTGAGAAAGTAGTTGAGGGTTTTGGAGCATATCACTAAGCACTTTGATACGTCTCCAACGTATCTATAATTTTTGATTGTTCCATGCTATTATATTACCTGTTTTGGATGATTATGGGCTTTATTTTATACATTATTATCATTTTTGGGACTAACCTACAAACCGGAGGCCCAGCACGTATTGTTGTTTTTTTGCCTATTTCAGTATTTCGAAGGAAAGGAATATCAAACGGAGTCCAAACGGAGTAAAACCTTCGGAAGCGTGATTTTTTGGAACGAACGTCATCTAGAGGACTTGGAGTGCAAGTCAAGAAGCAGCCAAGGCGGCCACGAGAGGGTAGGGCGCCCCCCTATAGGGCGCGCCCCCTGTCTCGTGGGCCCCTCGGGCAGCCACTAGCGTACTTCTTCCTCCTATATAAGCCTACATACCCCGAAAATATCCAGGGAGCAACCGAAACACAATTTCCACCACTGTAACCTCCTGTATCCGCGAGATCCCATCTTGGAGCCGTCGCCGACATTCTGCCGGAGGGGGAATCCACCACGGAGGGCTTCTACATCAACACCATAGACCCTCCGATGAGTTGTGAGTAGTTTACCACATACCTTCGGGTCCATATTTATTAGCTAGTTGGCTTCTTCTCTCTTTTTGGATCTCAATACAATGTTCTCCCCCTCTCTTGTGGAGATCTATTCGATGTAATCTCTTTTTGCGGTGTGTTTGTCGAGATCCGATGAATTGTGGGTTTATGATCAAGTTTATCTATGGATAATAATTGAATCTTCTCTGATTTCTTATATATGATTGAGTTATCTTTGCAAGTCTCTTCGAATTATCGGTTTGGTTTGGCCTACTAGATTGATCTTTCTTGCCATGGGAGAAGTGCTTAGCTTTGGGTTCAATCTTCCGGTGTTCTTACCCAATGACAGAAAAGGTTGTAAGACACGTATTGTACTGTTGCCATCGAGGATAAAAAGATAAGGTTTATATCATATTGCTTGAGTTTATCCCTCTACATCATGTCATCTTGCTTAATGCGTTACTCTGTTCTTATGAACTTAATACTCTAGATGCATGCTGGATAGCGGTTGATGTGTGGAGTAATAGTAGTAGATCCAGGCAGGAGTCGGTCTACTTGTTGCGGACGTGATGCCTATATACATGATCATGCCTAGATAACGTCATAATTAATCGCTTTTCTATCAATTGCTCGATAGTAATTTGTTCACCCACCGTAATACTGATGCTATCTTGAGAGAAGCCACTAGTGAAACCTATGGCCCCCGGGTCTATCTCTTATCATATTTGCTTCCAATCTACTTTTTATTTGCATCTTTATTTTCTGCATCTATATTATAAAATGCCAAAAATATATTTATCTTATCATATTATCTCTATTAGATCTCACTTTCGCAAGTGACCGTGAAGGGATTGACACCCCCTTTGTCACGTTGGTTGCGAGTTCTTTGTTTATTTGTGTAGGTTCGTGGGACTTGTTGAGGAGCCTCCTACTGGATTGATACCTTGGTTCTCAAAAACTGAGGGAAATACTTACGCTACTGTGCTGCATCACCCTTTCCCCTTCAAGGAAAACCAACGCTAGCTCAAGACATAGCACACTTTGAAGCAAGAACCTCATTAAGCAACACCTCATCCCTCCTTGATAGTATTGGCTTTTCCTATAGACTCAATGTGATCTTGGATCACTAAAATATAAAATGTAGAGTCTTGAGCTTGAAGCTTGAGCCAATCCTTTTATCCTTAGCATTTTGAGGGGTCCTCTTTTCTCATCCATGCCATGCCATTCATTGAGCTTTTCCTGAAATATTTATCTTGAAATAGTGTTAGCTCAATGAGCTATATGTTGTTAGGAATTACCAAAACCACCTAGGGATAGTTGCACTTTCGATCTCCCCCTTTTTGGTAATTGATGACAACATATAGATCAAAGCTTCGACAAATGATAATAAAATTGAAAAACATTGTCGCTTTGAGAAGTATGGGAAATGTGAGAGCTCCCCCTAAATTTGTGCATAGTTTAAGATTTGCTTTGGACTGCAAATGCACAATGAGTTAGGATCATGAGTTACTCTCCCATGTCACATACATCTTGGTGGAGCGCTCAAAATGATAATAGTTAAAATACATGCACTCATCACCAAGCAAAGTGAATGATCATATAGAGATAAAAGGATAATGCCATCCAACAAGCATTAATGTAGCATATGATCAAACACATGATCATCCACGTATCACACAGGCATAAAGTATATCAAACAAGCAAACAAAGTTCAATCACCAAAACAAGAGAGAACAAAAGCAAACACTCTCTCTCGAAGCCTATGATCTATACATTTTTCTCCCCCTTTGGCAACAAGTTACCAAAAAGTTCATAGAAAATGCATAGTACTAAATCGACTCTCAGGCTTGGTCTTGATGTGGTGGTGTAGAAATGACTCCAAGGACGAAGGCATCAGTTGATGAAGTTGGAGCTGGTGGAGTAGGTGCTGGAGCTGGTGGCACTGAAGCTGTAGCTGGTGCAGACACTACAAAAAAAAGACACATCTGTGACATTTTGGGCCGAACGAAAAATAATTATGTCATACATATGACACTTCTATGACGATAATTGTGACAAAACCCGGTATCATCATAGATGTGGTGGGCTCCTACTTCTATGACAAAAAATCATGACAGAAAATGGGTTTTTCGTCCTGGGCGGGCCGGAGACGCAGCTGCATGACATTCTTTGGGCCGTCCATGACGGAAAAAACCATGGTAGAAGCGAGGGCGAGGAAAATTTTGGGGAGTTCCTGGTTACGGTGGGTGGTCGGGGGCCGAGCAATGCGCGTTTCTCTCGTACACGTACGCGCGTGTGTGCGAGGTGTTAGCTCTAACTGAACCCGACCGAGGCGTTGGGCTCTAACTGAACCCGAGCGACTGCACTGCATGCTACATGTTACTGAACCCGAGCGATCGATTCCTTCGCTACTACTGCTAACTGAAGCCGATCGATGCTGCCTCTCTAGATGAACAGTGAGCATTGCGGGGGGGGGGTGGATGAACAGTGAGCGGTGGGAGTGGATGAACAGGACCCGTGGCGTTGCCTCTGGATGAACAGGACCCCGATCGATCGAGCCGGTTGGGGCTGGATGAACATGACCCCGTGGAGGGCTGGATGAACAGGACGACCCCGTGGAGGGCTGGATGAATAGTAGAAGGTGGAGGGGTGGATGAACAGTAGCCCGTGGAGGGGTGGTTGAATAGGAGCCCGTGGAGAGGGGTGGTTGAGCAGTAGCCGGTGGACTAGCGCGCGGTGGAGGCTGGATGAACAGGAGCCCGTGGATGAACAGTTGCAGGTGGAGGCTGGAGGAGGTCGACAGTGGATGAACAGTAGCCCGTGGAGGCTGGAGGAGGTCGACGGTGGAGATGAACAGTATCCCATGGAGTCCCGTTTTGCGGTACGCCACACCCCTCCCGATGAACAGGACCCCTTTTTCGACCGTAGCGCTCCAACACAAGTCCGTTTCGTGTGTTTTGCGGTACACCACACCCCTCCCGATCAACAGGACCCCCGTTTCGACCGTAGGAGGTCCATTTCGTCCGTTTTGTGGTACACCACACCCCTCCCGATCAACAGGACCCCCGTTTCGACCGTAGGAGGTCCGTTTCCTCCGTTTTGCGGTACGCCACACCCCTCCCGATGAACAAGATCCCGTTTCGAACGTGGCCGGTCGAACACAAGGTCGTTTCCTCTGTTCTGCGGTACGCCAGGCCTCGTTTCCATCACCTGTTCCGTCCAAGCCCTCCCGATGAACACGACCACGCATTTCGTTCCGACCCAGCCGGTTGGCTCCCCATGAACACGACGATGACGCTGTTTCTCCATTCCGACCCAGCCATGTACACGAGCCCTGGCCGCACGTATGCGCAAGTAGGCGTTCGAGACCATGCTCGTATGTACACATATGTGTTCGTACTTTCTTTCTTGCGCACTGGCTGTTGTACGTAAGTGTACATGCTACGTGCGCGCCTCTACTACGACACGAGCGCGCCTCTACTACGACACGTGCGCGTCTCTACATCCACCAGTATGTACGTACACATTCGCGACCAGAATGACAATGCTACGTATGCTTCGACCAGGTGGGTCCCGACTGTCAGGCACTTCCTTGCGTGCGAAGATGTAGCTGGTGGGTCCCAGCAGTCAGGGGGGCGTATCATTTTTTTTGCCCGGACGCACTTCCTTGCATGCGAAGGTGTAGCTGGTGGGTCCCAGCAGTCAGGGGGGAAAGTTTTTTTGCGAAATATGGTGGCCTGTCCGGTGGGTCCCCGTTGTCAGGTGGAGGAATAATTATTTTGCGCGTAATAAGGAGGCACTTCCTTGCGGCCACCGTGGACCAAGCTGTCAGCCTCTCCACGTACAGTCCATGTCCGATGGAAGCCGTTCCTTGACCACATTGACCACGCCGTGCCGAGAGCACCAGGGCGGTGGACGACGGCGAGGCCTAGGAAGGGGATGACACGGAGCCGGGGAAGACGCGGCAGTGGATGCCCACACGTAGAGGAGTACGAGGGTTCACTGTTTCACTGCGGTGTGAGGCTGCCATCACCGCAGAATAACAGTTAACAGGGGGTGTGGGTGAGTAGAGGGATGGCCTGGCCAGCGGTGGGAGTAGTAGGGGGCGGTGAGGCCTCCGCCGCATCGCAGCCGGCCACGGGAGGCAGGAGCATGTGGCACGACTGGTGCTGGTTTGGGCGGCTGGAGCAAGAAGACCAGAGGTTGGAGAAGCACTACGGCCATTGGATGGACATCGTACGGTCACTGCAGCTAGAATCATGCATATTGACTAAGTTGACAAAGCCCTCCGTCCCCGTCAACTTAGTAGGACCCCAAGTTAGCCTGCCACTATACTGGGTCCCAGCTAACAGGGGGAGTATTCACTTTTTTGTGTGTAATAAGGAGGCACTTCCTTGCGTGCGAAGATATAGCTGGTGGGTCCGAGCTGTCAGCGACAGTAACGTTTTTTCGCGAAATACAGAGGCCCTTTCGGTGGGTCCCTGATGTCAGGTGGAGGAATCATTATTTTGCGCGTAATAAGGAGGCATTTCCTTGCGTGCGGACGTGGACCCAGCTGTCGGCCTCTCCACATACAGTCCACTTCAGATGCATGTTGGTCATTGACCATGTTGACCAGGCCGCCCCGAGAGCACCAGGGCGGTGGACGACAGCGAGGCCTAGGAAGGGAACGACATGGAGGCAGGGAAGACTCGGCAGTTGTTTCCCACGCGGAGGGGAGTACGACTGTACGAGGGTTTACTGGTTCATCTGCCGTCGCCGGAGAATAACAGCAGGTGTGGGTGAGTAGAGGGATGGCTAGGCCAGCGATGGGAGTACGGTGGGGGTGGTGAGGCCTGCGCGGCAGCACAGCCGGCCGCGGGGAGGAGGAAGCAGGCAGTCCCGCCGGCGCTTGTTTGAGCGACTGGAGCAGGAAGAGCAGAGATTGTAGAAGCACCACGGCCGTTGGATGGACATCCAACAGTCACTGCTTGTGCGTCAACCTTATTTTTAGGAAAGCCTCAAATCTGTGGAAAAGAGTATACAACCCATCTGCCATTAGTTCTAATAATTTACAGCCCATTTGCTAATTCTTAAGGTTTTTTTTGGAGCCCATATTCTTTTTGTTAGCATTAAAGCCCATATTGTGGCCACGGTAAAAAAAATTATACGAAATTTTGCATATTTCGGTGCGGTCCGAACTATTTTTAATCCCGAAATTTCGACTCACATTCAAACTGATTTTAAAAATAAATGTATATCAATATAAAATCCAACAAATTCTCCACGCATAAAAATTAATGTAATTTAAAATCTCGAAATGAAAAAAAAAGATATTTGCAACTAATTGCCGGTTTGGTGTGTTTTAAAAATGTACAACCCATTTCTCATTACTGATGGGCCATTTTCTCGGCCAGCCGAATGAAATCTCTCCTCGTCTTGAAAGATTTGCAGCCCAACAGGACTGACAAAGCAACTTACTTGGCAAATCACAAAAAAACTGGGCTGTGGCCGTGCACCCAGCTATCAGCCTCTCCACGTACAATACTGTTCCGATGGAATGTCGTTGACCACATTGACCACGTCGCGCCGAGAGCACCAAGGCGGTGGATGACGGCGAGGCCTAGGAAGGGGACGACGCGGAGCCGGGGAAGACGCGGCAGTGGATGCCCATGTGGAGAGGAGTATGATGGTTCACTGGTTCGGTTGCGGTGTGAGGCTACCGTCGCCGTAGGGCCTGGCTAGCGGTGGGAGTAGTAGGGGGTGATGAGGCCTCAATGGCAGCACAGCCGGCCACTGGAGGCAGGAGCAGGCGGTCTCCCCGGCGCTGGTTTGGGAGGCTGGTGCAAGAAGAGCAACGATTGAAGAAGCAGCAGGACCATTCGATTCAAATCCAACGGTTACTGCTGCTAGAATCGTTTGTTGACTAAGTTGACAAGCCCTGCGTACACGTCAACTTAGTAGGCCCACAGGTCAGCCTCCCAACCGGTGCGCCCCAGATGTCAGTGGGAGGAATCATTTTTTTCGCATAATAAGGAGGCAGTTGATTGCATGCGGCCAGGCCAGCGGAGGGAGTAGGGTGGGCCGGGGAAGCCTGCTAGGCATCACAACGGGCAACAAGAGGAGGGAGTAGGTAGTCCCGCCGGCACTAGTTTAGGCGGCTTGGAGCAGGAAGATGAGAGATTGAAGAAGCACGTCGGCCGTTGGATGGACATCCAACAGCCACTGCTGCTAGAATCGTGTGTTCACTGACAAAGCCTTGCATAAACAAGTCAGCCTCGAAATCTGTGGCGTGTGCAGCCCATTTGCTATTATTTTTATAATTTTTACTCATTTTCTAATTCATATGGAATTTATTACAGCCTGTTTTCCATTTTTTAGAATTGCTGGCCATTTTCTGGTCAGTACCAGGTTCAAAAAATTAACTAAATATGTGGGAAATTTTGAAAATTCGCAAATTTTTGCTGGGGAACGAAATATTCTTAATCCAAAAATTAATAGCCATACTAAAACAAATTTAAAAATAAATTAGTACTATGTCATGTTAAATCCAATGAAATACGTATAAGATATCAGTGAAGAACAAAAACAAAAAAAACTATATCCCATTTGTTATAATTTTTTTGGAATTTTCAACCCCTTTTGATATTACTTTTCACAGACATTGACCATAGTGTTCGGCCAGGCCGGAATGCATCCCTCCTCGTCTTGAAAGATTTGTAGCCCAGTAATTCGGAGAAAACAAATAGGCCTAGCTTGGGTATTCTTCAAAAAGAAATACTGGGCTACCTATTTTCCCAAAGAACAAGTGCATGAGCATTTAGCTTTATTTATTTATTTACTTATTTATGTTTAGGGAACCATGAGCATGTACCTGGGCTGGATTCATGTGAGAGCCTCCCTTCCAGATAATTATGGGCTTCTCTATTGGGCCTTCATCAGTGGGCTGCATGTTATCAACAAGTGGAAAATGTGTTCCGTACAAAAAATAGTATGAGCTACGTACGGTATGGGGCACTAAAGGATCGAACCGTGCAACGACTTCCAAAACATTGTGTTTGTCGTTCTAACAACACATTTATTCAACCAACAGACGAAATATACTACTGATTGTACATTGAAAATAGTAGTAGCAGTAACCAGGGCTGGGGGTGCAATAGAAGCAGTAAGCAGGCCAGAAGAGTGAAGACACAGCTCTCTCTTCCAAACCAAACATCAGCCATCATTACAAAAAGGGCTATCAAAAAAGAACAAGTGTATGCATCAAACTAAATAAAGATCCTACTACACCAAGTGTACACATCTAACTAACTGGCTCAGTTAGATGTTACTATTTATTAAGCTGTGGAGATTGGCTGACGGCTTGAACCAGATGGGTGCCTGACGGGGGAAACTCCAGCCAGCAGGTCAAAGTCTGATACTTGCGACCCTCTCTCCTACTTTGGGCTGCAGAGCATGGTGGCACATAACAGGGTATGGTGCATGCAAAGACGCATGGTACGCTGTGTACACACAGTTTTGCCCAATGAACGAAACCGCGCTGCCATCATGATCCTTGTCGTCGGTTATCTCCTGGTTAAATGGATAATTCAGTCCGACAAACAGAGAGCGTGTACCAAGGCTACTTACCAGCCTCTAGTCAAAAATTCCTGAAGGCCCAGAGAAGCTGGGATCCTGCTCAAAGACCTTGTAGTGACTGTGATTGTATTCCGTGAAACAACACGTCCGGTACGTGTGAACGATCATCAATCTATCGCCGTCGTCTGATCAAGCCAGGAACCACCTGCAACTGCCATGCCGCTTTTCTTTGAAAGGTTCTGGGATTAGGAAGGGTAGGGACACCAGGCAGCCTACAACATCATATCAAGTTGGAGTCAAATAAAAAAGGGCTCTTGATTTAGTCAATCTTAAGAACAACATGTTATGAGCATGAATATTTTTTCAGTAAATGTTGACAGTAATGTAAGCAAGCCATCATGATATCATAGGAAAGTAACATACTGCTGTAAGAGCCATTTGTAGCGATGACTGGAGTAGGCCAGCAATACCTCCAGCCATAGAAGGAGTCAACAGCGTAAATGAAGCCCTTGTGTTCAATGGCATCAGAGAACCATGGAGGATGTATGATCCTGCGATGGACGTGCAGATTTATCCACTTACCACAGTGACCTGTCATATAGGCGAGACCACGGTTGAAGAATGCAATTAGCCTGAAGTCTTTATAATTCACAGATCTTGTGGGCACTTGGCAGATTACAACCTTGAGCAAATCAAACTTGGTATCATGTTGGCTACTGTAAGATTCCGAGTATTCTGGGCCACTGTGCCAAAGTAGTGCAATGTTAATCGAAGGAAGGGGGATCAATCGCCGGGTGTAGACCTCCATGAGCATCCAGCTGCCGTGACCGTTGACAAGCACCATCCAAGACGTGTTCATGCTAACCCAGTACATACCGTTAATGTAGCTGAGGCTGACGGGGATCGGATCGCAGTCAAGGGGGTTGATGCTCGCCACCCTACGATCGTTATGCTACGTGACACGCCGTTTCTGAAGATCAGGCGGCATCAGCAAGCAAGGAGCTGGCTTAAAAAGCTCCGTCCTGAGGGCTTTGAGTAAACGGTACCGCCCCGACGAGCACGCGGCGAGCGGCATGGTATTGAGATTGTCCACACGCGAAACAATGAGCTTGATTACCTCTGTGGGGAGCGAATTCCAGCCACTCTTTCGGCGGACGCTGCTTGGTTCTGCCATTGTTAGTGCTTGGGTTTCGGACGAGGGGGGGGGGGAGGCGCCTTAGTGGGGATGGAAGATTGGACGAGATTATGTGCGGACAAAGATGGAGAAGCGAATATGTGATGCGGGAAGTGGACAGGTGATGATGACTACAACATGCCGCTTGACTTACGAGACACATACCAGCAGCATAGGGTCATATCGATGCCAGACAACTTGCTTGAGTAGAGTAGTCGAGTAGGACTCTGCTCTACTACTAGCTACGGAGGAGTAGTATATTCTAATCTAAAATAGTTACAAAATTCAATGCCCGAGCGTGGAATGACTACGAACCATGCTCAAAGACTGTGTCTACGTGGTGTTTGGACTTATGTGCAAAAAATAGCAAGAAGCCCATGCACTGCAGGGCACACCGTCATCACCAACTCGGTTTTTTCTCTACTCCTACTCCTATAAAAGACTCAGTTGGTGATGATGGAGGGGAGGAGGCGTGTTCAGCCGGGCGTGCAGCGGACGGCGCAGCACTATTCGATTTGTTATAAAAAACAAAGAAGAGTAGTAGAGATAGAGACTTAAGGGAGGAGCACGAGGTTGTGGGAGATAAGGATGAACGAGGCAAAGCCTTATCTGTAAATATGGAGATAGGTGCGGGTATCTTTTGTAAAATTGTCATAGTTGGCTTTCTATCTGTCAGATATAGATCGAACGGTCTATATTACAAGATGGCAGGCATACCATCATCACCAACTCTGCTTTTTATAAGAGTAATAAAAATAATATGGTGTGCCTGCCATCCTGCAATATAAGCCGTCTGATTTATATCTGACGGATAGGAAGGAAAAATGGAAATTTTGCAAAAAGATACCCACAGCCACTCAACATTTGCAAATAAGGCCTTCGCTCGTTCATCCTTTTCTCCCACAAGATAAACTACTCATACAAATGCATCTTGATGTTCCGTGCAACGCATGGGCATCTTACTAGTAGATAGATAGAGACTAGGGAGTACTAGTAAGGACACCATCTACTGCTTCGTGTGCTACTCCTGCGCTCAATTCGGCGGCCGCAACGTCCCCTACAGCCACTCCCTCCTACGCTCCATTCGGCGGGCGCTGTTGACATTTGGGGAGCGCACTCTCACGACTGCTGGCAGCCACGACTTCACCGACGGCGACTTCTTCCCCGACCTCGGCAACCTCTTCCTCAATGACATGGGCAACAACCTCAACGCCAACGGTGCTGCTCTCATTGCACCGTATGTGTTTCTCCTTCCTGTTCGAAATCATGGTAGAATTCATGTTTCTACTTTGTATCCTACTACTATGCTAGTCCATGTGATTAGTTTCATCTCTGTTATAGCCGTCATGATTTATTTTGTGCTTATTCGGATTAAATCTCGTAGTAACTTGCTCATATATTCAACTGGCGCAACGTCCCCTATAGCCACTCCCGTTTCATGGATGGCCTGGTCGATGCCTCCAAGGAGCCCTTCGTCTACTGCTATGAGTGCCCGATGCCATTTTGGGGCTCGCCGGCGGACATGGTGCATCACCTCACGGATGCGTGCAACAGTCACTACTGGCCCTTGGCGGAGAACATCAAGTACGAGACGTGCTACCCGTTCACCATGCCGGAGTCGCTGGAGGATCACCTCCACCTGCTAGTCTCGGAGGAGGACGGCAGCGTCTTCCTCTTGATCGTGGGCACCGGCAAGGCCCGTGCAGGCCGCCGCCCCGTCTCTGTAGTGTGCGTCAGGGGCGATGCCGCTGACGCTGACACTGACACGAGGCTGATGTACGGGTGCGTGGTCAGTATTACTATCCTTCCGGGTCACGTGAGCAGCGACACCGGCCTCATTGAACGGACTTGGACTCTGGGGAGCTGGGACTATCCCACCAATGTGGACTTGGAAAACCCATGGCATCCTTTACCCGCCGACGCGGTGCATGGGGACTCCAAGGAGGTTCACCTGGACATACGCATTATCAAGTTAAATATTGATCATTAGTCTTCACTCAATGTAATCTGCTGTCTAAGCATGTGGAGACTTCCATGCAGGATCTTGCTCTATTGGAGTATCGCGCATGAATAAAAGTGTATCCGTTTATGGTTTAGTCTAGAGTCTTCCATGTATGAATTTTTACTACAGTACTGGTGAAAGACTTAAGATGAACCATTTCTTACATCTCCTCTGCCCCTTGCAATTCATCCTGATTTAATCCCTTTGTAGGACCTTGAAGTATGTCTAGAGGGGGGGTGATTACACTACTTGACCAATTAAAAACTTAACCTTTTCCCAATTTTAGAGTTTGGCAGATTTTAGCTATCTTAGGACAAGTCAAGCAATCATCGCACAATTCAAGCAAGCATGCAAAGAGTATATAGGCAGAAGAAATTAAAGCATGCAACTTGCAAGAAATTAAAGGGAAGGGTTTGGAGGATTAAAACGCAATTGGAGACACGGATGTTTTTGGCGTGGTTCCGATAGGTGGTGCTATCGTACATCCACGTTGATGGAGACTTCAACCCACGAAGGGTAACGGTTGCGCGAGTCCATGGAGGGCTCCACCCAAGAAGGGTCCACGAAGAAGCAACCTTGTCTATCCCACCATGGCCGTTGCCCATGAAGGACTTGCCTCACTAGCGGTAGATCTTCACGAAGTAGGCGATCTCCTTGCCCTTGCAAACTCCTTGGTTCAACTCCACAATCTTGTCAGAGGCTCCCAAGTGACACCTAGCCAATCTAGGAGACACCACTCTCCAAGAAGTAACAAATGGTGCGTTGATGATGAACTCCTTGCTCTTGTCCTTCAAATGATAGTCTCCCCAACACTCAACTCTCTCTCATAGGATTTGGATCTGGTGGAAAGAGGATTTGAGTGGAAAGCAACTTGGGGAAGGCTAGAGATCAAGATTCATATGGTAGGAATGCAATATCTTGGCCTCAACACATGAGTAGGTAGTTCTCTCTCAGAAATAGTAAGTTGGAAGTGTAGGTTTAGTCTGATGGCTCTCTCCACGAATGAAGAGGAGGTGGAGGGGTATATATAGCCTCCACACAAAATCTAACCATTACACACAATTTACCAAACTCGGTGGGACCGATTCAGCAGACTCGGTCGGACCGATTTAGTAAACCTAGTGACCGTTAGTGATTTTCGGTGGGACCGACATGCAACTCGGTGAGACCGATTCGGTTAGGGTTAGGGCATAAGGTAATCTCGGTAAGACCGATTACTCAAACTCGGTAAGACCGATTTTGGTAATAAGTTTTCCAGAGAGTTGGTCAGGTAAACTCGGTGGGACCGATTTGCTCTTTTCGGTGAGACCGAAATGATACAAAAGGGAAACAGAGAGTTTACATTGCAATCTCGGTGGGACCGATCGCTCACTTTGGTTAGACCGAAACGTTACGAAGGGAAACATAGAGATTACAATCCCATCTCGGTGAGACCGAGATCCCTATTGGTAGGACTAATTTGCTTAGGGTTTGTGGCAGTGGCTATGACATTTGGAATCGGTGGCGCCGGATTGGAAGAATCGGTGTGACCGATTTTGGCTTTGGGTTTAGGTCATTTGTGGATGTCGGAAAGTAGCTGAGGGTTTTGGAGCATATCACAAAGCACATGAAGCAAGAGGCTCATTAAGCAACACCTCATCCCTCCTTGATAGTATTGGCTTTTCCTATAGACTCAATGTGATCTTGGATCACTAAAATATAAAATGAAGAGTCTTGAGCCTTTGAGCTTGAGCCAATCCTTTGTCCTTAGTATTTTGAGGGATCCACTTTCATCATCCATGACATGCCATTCATTGAGCTTTCCTGAAATAATAGTCTTGGAATAGCATTAGCTCAATGAGCTATATGTTGTTATGAATTACCAAAACCACCTAGGGATAGTTGCACTTTCAATCTCCCCCTTTTTGGTAATTGATGACAACATATAGATCAAAGCTTGGACAAAAGATAATAAGAATAAAAACATCGTCGCTTTGATAAGTATGTGATAAGCAAGAGCTCCCCCTAAATTTGTGCATAGTTTGAAATTTGCTTTGGACTGCAAATGCACAAGGAATTAGGCTCATGGATTACTCTTCCATGTCACATACATCTTGGTGGAGCGCTCAAAATGATAAGTATTGAATACATGCACACATCACCAAGCAAAGTGAATGATCACATAAGACAGATAGGATAATATCATCAAACATGCATAAGTGTAGCTTATGATCAAACACATGATCATCAATGTCTCACAAGCATAGTATCTCAACCAAACAAAAAGCAAACAAGTTTAAACCAACAAAGCAAGAGAGAACAAAAGCAACACTCTCTGTCTCTCTCGAAGCCTATGATCTATACATTTTTCTCCCCCTTTGGCAACAAGTTACCAAAAATTTCATAGAAAATGCATAGAGCTAGATCGACTCTCAGGCTTGATCTTCAGTTGGTGGTGTCCGGATAACTCCAAGGACGAAGGCTTCAGTTGATGTAGAGGGTGCTGGAGTTGATGCTGAAGCTAGTTGCACTGCAGCTGAAGGGGCAGTAGCTGGTGCTGAAGATGTTGCTCTAGTGTCTGGCACTAGCACATCAGCTGACCTCTAAGCTCTAGGCACTCTGGCAAAGACATTTGTGGTTGTCTTGCCCTTCCTCTCCTGCATGTCATCCTGCAGTTGCTCCACAACTGACTGAATCTCAGTTACTTTGACATCTAGATCATAGAATTTTTGTTCCATGATTCTTTCCAAGCTCTCCTGATTCTGAGTTAAGGTGGACAACCCCTTCTCAATCCTCAGAGATGATGTTATCAAGTAACCAAGCTGCTCCTGCTTGTTTTTCAAGAAATACTCAGATGCCTCCTCTTGAGTTGGCATCTTGGCAGCCTTCTCCTTCCTTGCCTTCTCCCTCTTCTCTTGAGCTTGAATTGATGATGGATCATCCTCATTCATGACAACCTCATTGTCTTCAAAGTCTGGATAGAGTGGAAAATGTTCCCTATCCAATAGATATTTACCAGTTCCCATCTTTGAGTTGATCAATTCCTGAATCTGAGGGGCATATCCACAACTCCTCTTATGATCTGCTGCAGTCCTCTTAATGGTTTCAACTATAAGGCTCATGACTTTGAATTTCTGTGGCACATCAAATAAATGCAACATATTGATGGCATGCCCTCTGATAATGTTGTGGTCACCAGACTTGGGCAACAGAGTGTGCCTCAGAATCCAATTGATAGTAGGCAGCCCTGACAACAGAAAATGGACTGGTCCAAAAGAGAAAGTCTCTAGGGCTTTGTCTGGGATCTCCTTGTACATGTGTGCCATGGTATTGTGTCCCATTTTCTTCTTGGCATATACATCCAGATCATCATCATTTTCCTTTGGGGCATTTATCAGTTTTGCCCATTCTTCAACAGTGGATTGGTACCTTGTACCTTCAGACATCCAAACAATTCTTCCATCTAGGTAAAAATGTGTTGTGGAGTAGAATTGCATGATAAGTTCATCATTCCAGTTTGTGAGCTCTTGCCCAACAAAATCTGCAACTCCACAAGCAACAAAGCTGTCTTGCACTCCAGGATAGTGCTCTTCATTCTCCTTCATGTAGGTCCAGTCGACCCACCTCATATCACAAACTATGGGCTTCTTGTCCAATAAGATTGTCTCATAGAAGTCCTGCTGTTCCTTTGTATGGAACCTGTAATCAACAGCAGTTCTTCTCCTTGTGGCATATGGATCTGCCATCCTCCATAGCCTCAATCCGGAGTCTTTTCTGATGTTCATGTCTTCAGCCACAGGATGGGCATCATTGTGATCTGGTATCTTTGGCTTGAGCTTCCTTAGAACCTGTCCTTCTTCATCTTCCTCCTCAACAACCTCAGGCACTGGGGCCTTGTTCTTCTCAGCAGCTGGAATACTCCTGGTATTCCTCTTTGGTGCAGACTTGGCCTTGGGGGCAGCTTTGGGTGCTTCCTTGGGCTTAGATGTTGCAGCCCCAGATTTAATAGCATCACGCATAAGCTTTGGTGCCTTTGGTGCTGGTGCAGTAAGATCTTCCTCTTCCATCATGGAAGGTTGCCCAACAACTCTGGCCATGGTCTTAATGACCCTTTCCTTCCTCTTCTTGCCTTCAGCAGCTGGCTCTTTGGGATCAGGATTTTCAGGCAGTTGAGTTGATGCTCTGGCCTTGGACATTGGTTGTCTTCCTGCAGGCCTTTTAATCTTCATGCATGGCTTTATATCCTTTGCTGAGCCATATTCCTTCTTGATCACCACTTTCTTGGAAGTAGCCTCATCTTCCTCAGCTTTGTAGTCCTCATCTTCTGAGTTTGAGGTTCTCTTTCTCCTTTGCCTGGTAGCAGCCTTAGGCAGGTTGCTAGGAGTGCTTCTGCTTCCTTCATCTGAAGTGCTGGAGAGACTAGTGCCCTCACTCAAGTGAATCTGCTCTGCTGACCTGTTCTGACTGTCACTCTGGTCTGATATGCTGCAAAAGCTGACTGCTAACCCTGTGAAGAGTTATAGATGAGATAGAGTGGATGAGCATCACAAAATGCAGAGATTTTTTAAAAGAATAATTCAAAAATTCAGTTTTAGTTTTCCACAGAAAGCATTTCGGATCAACCAATTTTCAAACTCGGTGATACCGAAGTAGTTTTTGGAACCTAAACTAATGAACTCGGTTGGCCGAGTCACAGTTCGGTGGCACCGAGACTGCTAAGGTTTCACAGAATCCTAAAATCAGTCGCACCGATTAGTAATTCTCGGTCAGACCGAGAGTCACTAGTGCAATGGCATATGCCAAATCGGTGAGACCGAGTTTTTCAACTCGGTGGGTCCGAGATGGTTTCGGCGGAAACCTAACCCTAAAAATTTGAATCTAATCTACTCTATGGACTACTTTGGCTGGATAGGATTGTTTCAATCATGGCAAGAATCAATAAGAGTACAATGTGCTAGGAATCAGATGTGGATGGTACAAAGATCGAGTCCATACCCTAGTGCGGCGATGAACTCACTATGGCGGCAACGGTGGGGTTGAATTCCGTTGACTGCGGCGGAGACCAGCGACAGGAGGCGGCTGGCCACAAGGAGACGATCCGGAGACCTTCGATGGCAGAGCGAGCTATTGCGCAGGCGAAGAGGTTCGGAGAAATTTCCAAAATTTTGCCCGTGTCTATATATAGCCCGACCCTGTCGATGTGACCGAGTGGAACAACTCGGTGGCACCGAGATGCATAACTGTGTTCAGTTACAGCAACTCGGTGTGACCGAAAAGTTCAAATCAGTTGCACCGAGATTGAAAACTCAGATCAACTTAATGTTCTCGGTAGGACCGAAATGGAGGAATCGGTCAGACCAAGAATCACAAAGAGGTTTTGGAAGTTTAAGTCTATGACGAATCGGGGACTCCGAGTGCTCCTCACACAGAGTGGTTTGAATCTGACTTGATCAAATTTTGTGATGTAGCATGAATAGAGTTTGAGACTAGAAAAGCATAGATAGCTAGAGAAGGTTCTTAGGCATTCTTGTCCATCCACTTGGCCAAAAGAAGAATGAACCAAACAATCAAAACAACAAGTGGATGTCCTTGAATGAGTAAAATATGCACCAACATGCTCACACAATAAAATGGCAAATGAAATATGTGGCAAAGCATGCACAACCAATTCTAGCATCTATCAAACAATTGGCGATGACTAGGTCATCTATATATGAGTATATTGACTTAGGAGTCAAATGAGAACATTTGATCATAGGTCATACTCATCGTTTAAGCTCAAGTGGGGTTACCACTTTTACATAATGCATTGATGTGTTCACACCATTAGAGTTGCTTTGACTCAATTTTTGAGTTAAGCTCCTCCAAGGTGTGAGATCCCCCCTTTAGAGGGATGAACTAACCTTGGGTTTTGTCGATGATGACTTCATGTAGGTGTTGAAGATGTGGATGCTCAATGTTGAAGTAGATCATTTGGAGCAATCCTTTGGAGTGAGTTGCACTTTCAACTTGCCTACATGGGTTAGTCCCACAAGGAACAAACAAGAATATCCATAGACATAGAGTGATGCACACACATGATGATGTCCATGAAAACATTAGGTTACCATGTCCCTTGCCTTACCAACATGAGGGTTTGTGACTCCTTGAACTAGTGGAAGATGTGGAAGTTGATTGAACTTGTCCTTGCCATAAAGATATGAGTGAAGAATGTTGGCGGAGTCACCCTCAAGAACTCTCTAGTTCTTCTTCTTCGGGATCCACATCATCTTGATGGGAATCCTTGGAGTTGTAGTTGTACTTGATGAAGTAGAACTTGACGTAGTCTTGGGAATCCACTTGACCAAGACCTTAGGTGCTTCTTCAAATGCATCAATCTCTTCTTGAAGCTTATCCTTGCCTTTGTTCTTGTGGTCTTGTGGAGGAAGATCATCTTGAGCTTGTGTTCCCTTGAAGGAAGTAGGATCATACTTCTCTTGTTGAGGAACAAACTTCGTCTTGGGGTATTGATCTTCTTCCCACTCAACTCCATTGGCATTGAAATTTTGTTCAAAACCAACACCTTGATTCTTCCGGTGTCTTCCTTGCTTGCGTACAATTTCCTCGAATTGCTTACTCCCGGCAAGGTTCTTGTAAACACCTTTCTCTATAATTCCCTTCAATAAGCTATTTTCTTGCTCAAGTGTAACTTGGCTAAGAGAATCATTAGTGGAATCAAGAGAACTACTAGAAGCAACAATATTGGATTTAACATTATTATTGTTACTACTAGAGGAAGTATCTTTCTTGTAGTTGTTACCAGACTTGACTTGAGGCATGTAAGTAGATAAGAGTAAATGCTTGGCAATGTAAGAAGAACTTTTCTTACGGAGATCATCATTGATTGCCTTTAAGAACTCATGCTCTTGCTCAAGATTGAGCTTTTCAAAGCGTAACTTCTCATGAGCCCTTAAAAGTTCTCGATGATCTTCGAAGATAGTTTCATGAGCCAACTTTAGAGTGTTTAGTTCTTTAGTTAGAAGCTCAATTTTCTCCTTATCATTGTCATTCATTTGATTAGCATGATTAATTGACGTCTCATCATAGCATTCATCACTAGAGTTGTCAACAAGTAAATCATCATCCACAAGCAAGTCATCTTCATCACTATTGAAATCAACATACTCAGGATGTGTTACCTTTGGACCTTTGGCCATGAAGCATCTTCCAATTCCTTCATTTGGTGAATCAAATATGTCGTAGGAGTTGGTTGACACAAGTGCTAGACCGGCAACACCTTCATCTTGAGTATGTTCGGAGTCGGAGTAATAGCTTCTCTCGGAGTGATTGTCGGAGTCGGAGCCGGAAATCCATTCACCAACATGAGCTTGATGTCTTCGTTTTGTGTAGCTCCTTGATGACATGTCCTTCCTTTCCAAATCCTTGCTTCTCCGTGAGGGTCTTCGTTCATAACGGTCATCTCTACTCCTCTCTCTTGGTGGTGATTCTTCTCTTTTGCTTCTTCTTTTTGGAGAATCCTCTCTTCTTTTGTAGGGTGTCGTACACTCATTGGAGTAGTGTCCAGGCCTCCCACAATTGTAGCAATTCTGCTCTCGACTGGAAGACCTTTTGTCATGATAAGACCTTGACTTGGAGCTTCTTTCTTCGCTTCTACTCTTGTAGAATTTGTTGAAGTTCTTCACCATTAAGCTCAATTCTTCATTGAAGGTTTGTTTCTCACTTGATGATGTGGGGGCTTCACTTGAGGCTTTGTAAGCACCACTTGACTTGTTGTGAAGTTCCTCCTTATCCTTGAGTGACATCTCATGAGCAACAATTCTTCCAATGACTTCCGTTGGCTTGAGATTTTTGTAGTTTGGCATCATTTGGATCAATGTGCACACGGTATCATACTTTCCATCCAATGCTCTTAGGATCTTCTTGATGATAAATCTGTCAGTCATCTCTTCACTCCCTAAGCCGGCAATCTCATTTGTGATAAGTGCAAGCCTAGAGTACATTTCAGCGACACCTTCACCATCCTTCATTTTGAACTTGTCAAGCTGACTTTGGAGCACATCCAACTTGGATTCCTTGACGGATTCGGTACCTTCGCATATCAATCAAAGTATCCCAAATTTCCTTTGCATTCTCAAGACGGCTGATTTTGTTGAATTCTTCGGGGCACAATCCGTTGAAGATGATATCACAAGCTTGAGCATTGTATTGCAGCATCTTCAATTCTTCCGCATTCGCTTCACGGTTCGGTTCTCTCCCATCAAAGAATTCACCTTGCAACCCAATACAAATAATTGCCCAAACGGCGGGGTTATGTCCAAGAATATGCATTTTCATCTTATGCTTCCAACTAGCAAAATTAGTACCATCAAAGTAAGGACCTCTATGGTGATAATTTCCCTCGCTAGACGCCATACTCTCCTAGGTTGTGAAACCAAGGCTATGACCACCAAAAGCTATGGAAATCAAAGCAAATGGAGACCAAAGCTCTGATACCACTTGTAGGACCTTGAAGTATGTCTAGAGGGGGGTGATTAGACTACTTGACCAATTAAAAACTTAACCTTTTCCCAATTTTAGAGTTTGGCAGATTTTAGCTATCTTAGGACAAGTCAAGCAATCATCACACAATTCAAGCAAGAATGCAAAGAGTACATAGGCAGCGGAAATTAAAGCATGCAACTTGCAAGAAAGTAAAGGGAAGGGTTTGGAGGATTCAAACACAATTGGAGACACGGATGTTTTTGGCGTGGTTCCGATAGGTGGTGCTATCGTACATCCACATTGATGGAGACTTCAACCCACGAAGGGTAACGGTTGCGTGAGTCCACGAAGGGCTCCACCCAAGAAGGGTCCACGAAGAAGCAACCTTGTCTATCCCACCATGGCCGTCGCCCACGAAGGACTTGCCTCACTAGCGGTAGATCTTCACGAAATAGGCGATCTCCTTGCCCTTACAAACTCCTTGGTTCAACTCCACAATCTTGTCGGAGGCTCCCAAGTGACACCTAGCCAATCTAGGAGACACCACTCTCCAAGAAGTAACAAATGGTGCGTTGATGATGAACTCCTTGCTCTTGTGCTTGAAATGATAGTCTCCCCAACACTCAACTCTCTCTCATAGGATTTGGATCTGATGGAAAGAGGATTTGAGTGGAAAGCAACTTGGGGAAGGCTAGAGATCAAGATTCATATGGTAGGAATGGAATATCTTGGCCTCAACACATGAGTAGGTAGTTCTCTCTCAGAAATAGTAAGTTGGAAGTGTAGGTTTAGTCTGATGGCTCTCTCCACGAATGAAGAGCAGGTGGAGGGGTATATATAGCCTCCACACAAAATCTAACCGTTACACACAATTTACCAAACTCGGTGGGACCGATTCAACAGACTCGGTCGGACCGATTTAGTAAACCTAGTGACTGTTAGTGATTTTTGGTGGGACCGACATGCAACTCGGTGAGACCGATTCGGTTAGGGTTAGGGCATAACGTAATCTCGATAAGACTGATTACTCAAACTCGGTAAGACCAATTTTGGTAATAAGCTTTCCAGAGAGTTGGTCAGGTAAACTCGGTGGGACCGATTTGCTCTTTTCGGTGAGACCGAAATGTTACAAAAGGGAAATAGAGAGTTTACATTGCAATCTCGGTGGGACCGATCGCTCACTTCGGTTAACCGAAACGTTACGAAGGGAAACAGATAGATTACAATCCCATCTCGGTGAGGCCGAGATCCCTATCGGTAGGACCGATTTGCTTAGGGTTTGTGGCAGTAGCTATGACATTTGGAATCGGTGGCGCCGGATTGGTAGAATCGGTGTGACCGATTTTGCCTTTGGGTTTAGGTCATTTGTGGATGTGGGAAAGTAGCTGAGTATTTTGGAGCATATCACAAAGCACATGAAGCAAGAGGCTCATTAAGCAACACCTCATCCCTCCTTGATAGTATTGGCTTTTCCTATAGACTCAATGTGATCTTGGATCACTAAAATATAAAATAAAGAGTCTTGAGCCTTTGAGCTTGAGCCAATCCTTTGTCCTTAGTATTTTGAGGGATCCACTTTCATCATCCATGCCATGCCATTCATTGAGCTTTCCTGAAATAATAGTCTTGGAATAGCATTAGCTCAATGAGCTATATGTTGTTATGAATTACCAAAACCACCTAGGGATAGTTGCACTTTCACCCTCCATCTAGGTGTATAAGGGCATGGTTAATATTACTTAAGTATAGCCAACTGTTGACTATAAGAAAGTGCCATGTCATCTGTAGCCAACATGTATAACAATCGATACTCAAAAAATAATTCTTAAAGATCATTTCTTGCAAAGCACAATAAGTGTTATTTCTTCACAAGTTTTGGGTGCAGGTTGAACAGTTGAACGCTTTTGTTTGCAAAACATACCTTTTTATCTATTTCACCCGGATGTTTGTGAGCTCTAGAGATGAAATAATATCCGAAGAAACCTATCGATACCCGTTACACATGAGATGACCCCTACATCCTTTGTCAGTTAAATCTTCAGTCAAATTCAATGGGGGACTAATAAACCACGACCGATGTAGTACAAGTGTAGAGGGCGGCGTTGCACGGGAGTCTCACCTCTCACCCCGCTCGTGGCGCGGCAGTAAAGCCGTCATATCACAAAACCCAACCACTCCCAGTAATAAGTGGCCTGGTAAAATAGACGGACAAGCAACCATCACATCCCTTCGTCTTTTTTTTATTTCATCTCTCTGCATTTACTTTCTCTAGTTCATCTCGCACACACGATCCCTAGCTACTACTCCTAGGGCCAGTTCTTTTGGCGGCTTCCCCAGCTTTTCCCATAAGACTACTCACATTGGAGAGTAACAATAAGGCGCCTCGCTCATTTATTTGGGCTTCTAAACTACTACTCCGTCCTGGTTTATTCCTCGGCATTGTAATTTGTGCTAAATTTTGACCAAAGATTTAACTGATAAAATGTTACTCCCTCCGTCTAGGTGTGTAAGTCATCTTACGAAAACCAAATAATCCCAAAACACTTAGGTGCGGTGCATTAACTTCTACCTCATTTCTTGTTTCTTGACATATCAACCAATAAGAGATAAAGAGTGTGCATGCTTTTAATGACTTGAGATATAAAACACGACATGCATTGGTTAGTTCATTGCACGCAATACTATTAATTAGCAAATAAACATAGTAGTGCATGTGACATGCACTAACATTTCATTAGTTAAATTTATGATCAAAATTTGACACAGATTACAATGGGGACCAATAAACTAGGACGGAGGTAGTAGTTATGGGATTACTAATCTAGAAGACTAAAAGAACTGGCCCCTGGTACTCCTACTAGTAGTACTACTCAAGTTGGAATTCCAATTGCACGGCACAACTTGTTAGGCAAAAAAATCGATACAGGGTGTAGGAAGCGTTTTGGGAATTTGCATGCCTTTCCAACCAGTGAGATACTTCATACAACCTACGACCGAAAAATAACCACAGAGAAGGAAGCTAAAACTAAACAATCAAACGAGCATTTTTGCATTTGTTTTGCATTGAATCGTTTCACAAGCTTGACTAGTGCTGTTTTCCTACTTTTACAAAAAAAACGCATCGTAATGTTAAAACGTGCATTTGCACGTACATAAGTAATAGTAGTACTCCCTCTGTCTAGGTGTATAAGTCTTCCCTCCTTCTTGGTCATGGTGCACAATGAAAGATGACTTATTGACCTGGACGGAGGGAGTAGCACGGTCTGCAAGCATATATCGAGAGAGACGTGTAGAGCGATAGTATATAGTAAAGTTTGTGCTATATGTACGTACTTGCAAAATGCGTACGAATACACAAGGTTTCCAAACTTTCCCTTTTACATACTCAATTAAGGACGCTAAAAATTCCTGAACGTTCGGGATTTATCATTTGCGTCCCAAAACTAATGAGATTGCCTTACGAAACAAAAATTATACTCCTCCTGAAAGCCACGACACTCGCAGGAGCACTTGCAGCGCACCACGAGTGCCCTGGTGCGCGGCCGTTTCCCAGCACGCCGACACAACGCCTCTTCCTCAGCCTCGCAACTCGCTAGGTGCTGATTGGCGGCTTGCCGGCAGGCGAGCACGATCTCACTGGTGTGGTGATCCGGCGCCAACATGTAGTCCTCCTTGCTGGAAGCGTGCACCCGGTCCATGTACCGCAAAGCGTAGATGAGGCTGTCGGCGTCCTAGGAACGGGGGTACCAAGACTTGCCTGCCTGCGGCCTGCAATGTGGCACAAGGAGTGACCCAGTACGGCCCATCTTCGTCAACACAAGCTCAAGACCCTCGCGAGGGGCCAAGCCTTGCGGGGCGGACAACAGGAAGCTTCCTCGGGCACAGCATCGCCAGACTGGCTCGCGAGGAGGCGGAGAGATCAAGGCGGGGTACCTCACGAGGTGCCCGTGACGCAAGCCATGACGACCGAAGCCAGGCGAGCGCCAGGCGGGCGCCGGCCTGTGTAGTGTCCTTGTTTCCCCTTTGGTGCAAAGGGGGCAAGCACAGGCCAAGGCATCAGGCAAAGGTTACCGTTTTGGTGCAACAAGACCAAGACCAGCAGAACAGCAGGATGGAGGTCATCGTGGAGCCCAGGAAGGCATCATCGTCAGAGTCTTTGGCAGGCGAGGACCAAGTTTAGTCAGGATAACTGTACTGGATGTTCCCCTTCAAACTGGCCAATTGTTGGCGCCCTTCCCACTCAATATTTGGGAAGAGGACCAGGGCCTTGCTCTATAAATAGGACTAGCTGCTCTCAAGGCAGAGAGAGGATCGACCATTTGAACCTTAGCTAGAACCACCACACCAACACAAGAACTCCTCCCCTCGCGAGGCTGTTCTTCCTTTGTATTGGTCATCATCAGCCCCTGAGGCAATCCACACACCACACACTGGAGTAGGGTATTACACCACAATGGTGGCCTGAACCAGTATAAACCTTGTGTCCCTTGTGTTGTTCTTCATGTAGCCTAGATCCATTGCGAGGCGATGAGACGTGAGTAGGTAAGGGAGTGATCTCCGTGCGCACCCTAGAGTTCAAACCTTAAGGGTCTGCCGGAACCCGAAATCCAACATTTGGTGCGCCAGGTAGGGGTGCGCCAAAGCTCTCCCTTCTGCCGGCCCGTTCTCCGCTGACATCGCGTTTCGCCCACATGGCGGACTACGCGCCGCACGCTCCGGCAGCCGATGCCAGTGCTGGGGCCAGGGGGCTCCGAGCCTTGGCCTCCACCTTGCGACAGGTGCAGTGACCACGCGAGTTCAAGCCAGAGGTGCCGCCGCGCTACAGCGGCACGACGGACCCACTGGTTTTCCTGCTGGCGTACGAGGAAGCCGTCCTCAAGGCTGGGGGGCGACGAAAGGTGATGGCCAACTGGTTTCCCATGGCCCTCGCCGGCGTTGCTCGCATGTGGCTGCTCCACCTACCGGCGGCTTCTGTGACCTCCTGGGGGGAACTGCGCGACCTTTTCCTTGCCCGTTACGGTGCGCCAGTGCCCCCGGTCGTTGCAGCTCTCTTGGGCGGCTCACAGGCACCACCCTCAAGCCGCCATGTCAAGTCGTTCACCCGCCAGATCAGCGCCACCTCCAAGCACCAAGAACCCCCCTCCCCCGGGGTGGGTGGCTCCCAAGGCCGATCTGACCTTCAGCTCGGATGATCACCCCTCCAACCCGGCCTGCTCGGGCGTGCTCCCGATGCTGTGCACCCCCACCATCTGCCAGGTAGCCGTCACCAGGACCCTCATCGACGGCGGTGCTGGCCTCAGCATGCTCTCAGTGGAAGCCTTCACCCTCCTCCACGTGCCGCCAGAGCGGCTTCAGCCAAGCAGGCCCTTCTCGGGCATCGGAGGCGGTTCCACCGGCTCTCTGGGACAGATCCGCCTCCCGGTGACCTTCGGCACCTACGATAACTTCTGCACGGAGCTGATCGACTTCGACATCGCCCCCATCGGTCTCCCGTACAACGCCATCCTCGGCTACCCAGCCTTGGCCCGGTTCATGGCCGCGACTCACCCGGCATACAACCTCATGAAGATGCCCGGGAGCAACAGCGTCCTTACCGTGTCCGGAGACACCGGAGATGCGTTGCAAGGGCTCAAGCTTGCCTTCAAGACTGCCACAGTGGCGCAGCCCGCCAGCTCAGTCACCCTCGAGCCCAAGAGGTCTACGCCAGCCAAAAAGAAGCAACTATTCAGCCAAGACAAGGCGAAGACCAAGCAGGTACCAGTTGACGGGGATGAACCCGCCGGTGCTACCTTCACCATAGGCACCAACCTTGAGCCTGAACAGGAGGAGGCCCTGGTCAGTTTCCTGCGTGCAAACAGGAAGGTATTTGCATGGGAGCCTAATCAGCTGGCCGGAGTCCCGAGGGATGTAATTGAGCATCATCTCAATGTGTGCCCCAATGTGCGCCCTGTGAAGCAGAAGGCAAGGCGGCAGTCCACTGAAAAGCAGGCCTTCATCGTCTAAGAGACCCGCAAGTTAGAAGCAGCAAGGGTCATTCGCGAGGTCCGCTACCCTGATTGGCTGGCCAACCCTGTTGTCATGCCAAAAAAGGGAGGAAAGGAATGCATGTGTGTCGACTTAACCAACCTGAACAAAGCCTGCCCGCAGGATCCATTCCCACTCCCTCGCATCGACTAGATCGTTGACTCCACCGCTGAGTGTGACCTGATGTGCTTCCTGGATGCCTTCTCGGGCTATCATCATATCAAGATGGCGGTGGAGGACGTGGAGAAAACGGCCTTCCTGACCTCGTGTGGGGTGTACTGCTATACCTGCATGCTGTTTGGGTTGCGCAATGCAGGCGCGACCTTCCAGCGATTGATGCACATTGCTCTGGGGCGACAGCTCGGGAGGAACGCTGAAGCTTACGTTGATGACATTGTGGTGAAGTCTCGGGAGGCAAAAACCCTGATACAGGACTTGGAAGAAACCTTCGCGAGCCTCAGCGAAGTGGACCTGCGGCTCAACCGGAGAAGTGTGTGTTTGGAGTCCCCTCGGGCAAGCTCCTGGGCTTCCTCGTATCCCACAGGGGCATTGAGGCTAACCCAGAGAATGTCAAGGCAGTCAAAGACATGAGCCCGCCAAAGACCTCAGAGAAATGCAGAAGCTCACCAGGCGTGTAACCGCTTTAGTACGCTTTATCTCCAAGCTGGGAGAGCGGGCGCTGCCTTTCTTCAAGCTGATGAAGAAGAAAGGCCCCTTTGAATGGACTGAAGAGGCCGACAAAGCATTCCAAGACCTCAAGAGGTACCTTACCAGCCCCCTGATAATGGTGGCCCCGCGCCCTCGAGAGCCCCTGGTGCTCTACCTTGCAGCCACCCCTTACTCCGCTAGCACAACCCTAGTGGCAGTCAGAAAGGAGCACCAGGCCTCGGCCGCAGCCGCACTCCCGGCCGAGGAAGAACAAGGCCAGGAAGGCCTCGCAGAGACCATGACCTCAGCAGAGAAGGATCAGCCCCATCAAGGGAGCGCACCTGGAGCGGAGGATGCCCCCTCAGGAGACCAAGGACTGAGGGCCACGCTGCCTCAGGAGGCACCTCAACCTCCATAGGGCGCGGGCCGCGCCAGCACCCTCAATCTCGTCGAGCACCCGGTGTACTTCGTCAGTACGGTGCTGCGGGACGCGAGGGCATGGTACCCAATGCCTCAAAAACTCCTCCTCGCACTGTTGGCAGCCTCGCGCAAGCTGTGGCACTACTTCCAAGGCCATCCCATCAAGGTCGTCTCAGCCTACCCCCTGGAAAGGGTACTCAGGAGCCCCAATTCAGCAGGGAGGGTCGCTAAATGGAACATTGAACTGCAAGCATTCCAGCTAGAATTCAGCACTACCAGGGTCATTAAGGGAGCTGCGCTTGCAGATTTCATGGCGGAATGGACAGAGGCGCCTGGGCTCAAAATGGACGAGGACCGGTCGCTCTCCCTGGGGAGCGAAGCGTCGTACGGTTGGGCGCAGGGGCTGGCGTAGTGCTCATATCCCCCCCTCAGGACAAGTTTTACTATGTCGTGGAGCTCTGTTTCCAGCATGGGGAGAAGGTCTCCAACAACATAGCAGAGTACGAGGGCCTGATAGCGGGCCTGAAGGCAGCCGTCGCCTTGGGAGTAAAACGAATCACCATCAAGGGAGACTCGCAACTCCTCGTCAACTTCTCCAACAAGGTGTACGAGCCGAAGGACGAGCACATGGAAGCGTACCTCGCGGAGGTCCACAAAATGGAGAAACAGTTTTGGGGGTTGGAGTTGCAGCATGTGCCTCGTGGTACCAATCAAGAGGCTAACGACATCGCCAAGAGGGCATCCAGGCGGCTACCTCAGGAACCTGGCATCTTCGAGGAGCGACTCTTCAAACCCTCAGCGACACCATCGCTATCGAGCACAGTGCTACCTAGGGAGGAGCTCCCTCAGTCGCCCCCTCAGGAGCCCCGGCCTGCGGCCTGGCCTCAGTGGCACGCCTGCTACTGGCGTTGGAGCCTCAGGAAGGATGTTGGATGACAGAATTCAAGGACTACTTGGCGCAAGGGACCCTACCGGAGAAGGAAGAGGACGCGGAGCGCGTGGCGCGGCAGGCCGCGGCCTACTGCATCAAGGATGGGGAGCTCTACCGGAGGTGACCAAATGACGTGTCCCTGCGTTGCATCCCTAGAGAGCAAGGGAAGGAGTTGTTGGCGGACATACACGGTGGAGACTGTGGACACCACTCATCCTCGCGAACCCTTCTTGGCAAGGCGTTCCGCAGCGGGTTCTACTAGCCCACAGCACTCAGCGACGCCGTTGAGCTGGTGAAGGCTTGTGAAGCCTGCCAATTCCACGCCAAGCAGATCCACCAGTCGCCGGGGGCACTACAGACCATACTCCTCTCTTGGCCGTTCGCAGTTTGGGGGCTGGACATTCTGGGCATGTTCCCTCGGGCGCCAGGGGGCTACCGCTACCTCTACATCGCCATAGACAAGTTCACCAAGTGGGCTGAGGTGGAAGCTGTCCGCACCATACCCGCGGGCTCAGCAGTCAAGTTCATCAAGGGCCTCGTGAGCCGATTTGGGGTGCCTAACCGCATTATCACAGACAACGGTTCGCAGTTCACCAGCAATCTCTTCAAAATGTACTATGCTAACCTTGGAACGCAGATATGCTACGCCTCGGTGGCACACCCCCGGAGCAACGGCCAGGCCGAACGAGCCAACGCGGAGGTCCTGAGGGGCCTCAAAACCAGGACCTTCAAGAAGAAGTTGGAGGCCTACGGCAGGGGCTGGTACGATGAGCTCCAATCCATGTTGTGGTCTATCCGCACGACCGCGGCCAAGCCGACTGGCGAGACCCCGTTCTTCCTTGTCTACGGAGCTGAGGCCGTCCTCCCTCACGAGGTCAGGCGTCATTCCGCGTGGGTCCTGGCGTTCGACGAGGCGTAGCAGGACGCCATGCGGAGGACGGATCTCGTGCTGGGGGAGGAACACCGTCGAGAAGCCGCGCTGCGAGCGGCCAGGTACCAGCAGGCGCTGCGGCGATACCACTGCTGCAACATCCGCCCTAGAACTCTTGAGGTAGGGGACCTCGTGCTCAGACGGGTTCTCTCCAGGGAGGGGCTGCATAAGCTCTCTCCCATGTGGGAGGGCCCATTCAAGGTTGTTCATGTTTCCAGGCTTGGCTCCGCGCGCTTGGAGACCCAAGAGGGGGTACCCATCTAGAACGCATGGAACATTCAACATCTCCGAAGGTTCTACCCCTGAGAAAGGCCTGGTGCTTGTGAAGAAGGCGAATGCGTGTGAAGCTGCCGCGTTTTGGAAAAGGCCTGGTGCCTGTGAAGAAGGCGAATGCCTGTGAAGCTGTTGCGTTTTGAAAAAGGCCCGGTGCTTGTGAAGAAGGCGAATGCCTGTGAAGCTACCACATTTTGGAAAAGGCACGGTGCCTGTGAAGAAGGCGAATGCCTATGAAGCTACCGTGTTTTGGAAAAGGCCTGGTGCCTGTGAAGAAGGCGAATGCCTGTGAAGCTGCCACGTTTTGGAAAAGGCCCGGTGCCTATGAAGAAGGCGAATGCCTGTGAAGCTGCCGCGTTTTGGAAAAGGCCCAGTGCCTGTGAAGAACGTGAACGCCTGTGAAGCTTGCCGCCCGTGACACTCTCATGTAATAATGAGTGGGGCTGTACACGCCCCGGAGTCTCCGGAGTGCCACCCCCGGGCCTCGGGTGCTCCCGCTGGTGAGAAGACGTCGAAGACTAGATTAGGTGCCGGACGCGGCTTTTTCATTTGCTTTCTCAGTTGGCTTGTTCATTCCTATTTGAAGTTTTATTGGAGTTGTTGCCGTCTCTAGTTTCTGACCCTTTGTCCTTTTCACTCACTTGCCTCGTTTTTCTCCCGCACAAGTCTCGCGAGGGAGGTACACGGGCACCCTCATGAGTGTTTTCTGCCCCGGTCGTTTGAAGCTTTCCTATCCGAGCCCGCTGCGGGAGCACTTCTCCCAGTCCGTGCCCCACGGGCATCGCGACATGAGCACGGGACCTGGGTTGGTCGCCCCTGCTACCAAGGCTGGAAACTACCCCTACCGACTAACCCTTGCAGGACATGAAACACACGGCAAGGCCCCGGCCTCGGGAGGCGAAGACCACGACAAGCCTCCCCGAGCCAAGTAATTTCCGCACATGAGCACGCGGCACGAAAACATAGCACAGAAATAGCAGAAACAGCACGATGATTAACAACAACAGTTCAACACGCCCCCACGGGGCCCAGACTACCTTCTTTTGCGCAGGGAAGGAAGAAAAACAAAACAGGCGCAACTTGCTCGACACCAACTCGCAGCGGGGGCTCGTTCTGCCTCCGGAGCTCAGCTGGATCCCATCTCCCGCTTCACCGGGACGCGACGACGGACCGACCCACTGCCTTCCCCCAGGCGGGCGCGACGGCGCGGGGGCTGGTCGCGGCCACCGCTGGAGGAGCTGCCGTCTAAAGGAGAGTCACCGAAGCTTGGCGGGCTCCAGGCACTGCTGCCCGCGCGCCTGCCGCCGCCTTCATCCTGATCAACGCCAGGGCTGGGCTCACGGCCGCGGCCATCGTCTTCGGGGCAGCACCCAGCACGGAGGCCATCTTCCCCGAACACCCTCACGTAGAGGGTGGCATCGCCATCGAACTTGAAGTGCAGGGTGCACCACCGGCTCAGGCCGCGCGCGCGGGCAAACATTTGCCAGCCGTGGTCAGGGCCGCCTCCCCGGCGACGGAGACCTCCAATGAAGCCCAGGAGGCCCTGCTGCAGCAACCATCCGCCTCCCCGGCGACGGAGACCTCCAATGAAGCCCAGTCCATCTCTTCCTGCTACTCAATTTTTTGGAAATTACTGCAAGCAGTTACTGCAACTCGGTGTGACCGAAATGTTCAAATCGGTTGCAGTGAGATTGAAAACCTAGATCGACTTAGTGATCTCGGTATGACTGAAATGGAAGAATCGGTCAGACCGAAACGCACAAAGAAGTTTTGGAAGTTTAAGTGTATGACGAATCAGGGACTCCGAGTGCTCCTCACATAGAGTGGTTCGAATCTTACTTGATCAAACTTTGATGTAGCATGAATAGAGTTTGAGACAAGAATATCATAGATAGCTAGAGAAGGTTCTTAGGCATTCTTGTTCATCCACTTGGCAAAAAGAAAAGGAAGCCAAACAAGCTAAACTACAAGTGGATGTCCTCGAATGAGTAAAATATGCAACCAACATGCTCACACAATAAAATGACAAATTAAATATGTGGCAAAGCATGCACAACCATTCTAGCATCTATCAAGCAATTGGCGATGACTAGGTCATCTATATATGAGTATATTGAATTAGGAGTCAAATGAGAACATTTGATCATAGGTCATACTCATCGTTTAAGCTCAAGTGGGGTTGCCACTTTTACATAATGCATTGATGTGTTCACACCATTAGAGTTGCTTTAACTCAATTCTTAGAGTAAAGCTCCCCCTAGATGTGAGATCACCCCTTACCCTTGGGTTTTGTCGATGATGACTTCATGTAGGTGTTGAAGATGTGGATGCTCAATGTTGATGTAGATCTTTTGGAGCACTCCTTTGGAGTGAGTTGCACTTTCAATACCTACACGGGTTAGTCCCACAAGGAACAAACAAGGATATCCATATACATAGAGTGATGCACAAACAAAATGATGTCTATGAAAGCATTAGGTTACCTTGTCCCTTGTCTTACCAACAAGAGGGTTTGTGACTCCATGAACTAGTGCAAGACGTGGAAGTTGATTGCACTTGTCCTTGCCAAAATGATATGAGTGAAGTATGTTGGCGGAGTCACCCTCAAGAACTCTCTAGTTCTTCTTCTTCGGGATCCGCACCATATTGATGGGAATCCTTGGAGTTGTAGTCGTACTTGATGAAGTAGAACTTGACATAGTCTTGGGAACCCACTTGACCAAGGCTTTGGGAGCTTCTTCAAATGCATCAATCTCCTCTTGAAGCTCATCCTTGCCTTTTTGCTTGTGGTCTTGTGGTGGAAGATCATCTTGAGCTTGTGTCCCTTTGAAGGAAGTAGGATCATACTTCTCTTGTTGAGGAACAAACTTCATATTGGGGTATTGATCTTCTTCCCACTCAACTCCATTGGCATTGAACTTTCGTGCAAAACCAACACCTTGGTTCTTGCGGTGCCTTCCTTGCTTGCGTACAATTTCCTCGAATTGCTTACTCCCGGCAAGGCTCTTGTAAACACATTTCTCTATAATTCCCTTCAATAAGCCGTTTTCTTGCTCAAGTGTAACTTGGCTAAGAGAATCATTAGTGGAATCAAGAGAACTACTAGAAGCAACAACATTAGATTTAACATGATTATTGTTACTAATAGAGGAAGAATCCTTCTTGTTCTTGTTACTAGACTTGACTTGAGGCATGTAAGTAGATAAGAGTAAACTCTTGGCAATGTAAGAAGAATTTTTCTTGCGAAGATCATCATTGATTGCCTTTAAGAACTCATGCTCTTGCTCAAGGTTGAGCTTTTCAAAGCGTAACTTCTCATGAGTCCTTAAAAGTTCTCGATGATCCCCTAAGATAGTTTCATGAGATAACTTAAGAGTGTTTAGTTCTTTACTTAGGAGCTCAATCTTCTCCTTATCATCGTCATTCGTTTTATCTTGATTAGCATGATTAATTGACGTTTCATCATAGTATTCATCACTAGAGTTGTCAATAAGTAAATCATCATCACCTAGCAAGTCATCTTCATCACTATTGAAATCAACATACTCGGGGTGTGTTACCTTTGGGCCTTGAACCATGAAGCATCTTCCAAGTCCCTCCTTTGGTGAATCAAATATGTCGTAGGAGTTGGTTGACACAAGTGCTAGTCCGGCAACACCTTCATCTTGACTATGTTCTGAGTCAGAGTGATAGCTTCTCTCGGAGTGAATGTTGGAGTCGGAACCGGATACCCATTCGCCAAGATGATCTTGATGTCTTCGTTTTGTGTAGCTCCTCAATGACTTGTCCTTCCTTTCCGAATCCTTGCTTCTCCGGGATGTTCTTTGTTCATAATGATCATCTCTACTCCTTCTCTCTCTTGGCGGTGATTCTTCTCTTTTACTTCTCCTCTTAGGTGATTCTTCTCTTCTTTTGTAGGTAGCCGTACACTCATTGGAGTAGTGTTCGGGTCTTCCATAGTTGTAGCAATTGCGCTCTCGACTAGAAGATCTTTTTTCATTGTAGGACCTTGACTTGGAACTTCTTTCCTTGCTTCTACTCTTGTAGAACTTGTTGAAGTTCTTCACCATTAGGCTCAATCCTTCATTGAAGGTTTGTTCCTCACTTGTTGATGTGGGAGCTTCACATGAGGCTTTGTAAGCACCACTTGACTTGTTGTGGAGCTCCTCCTTATCCTTGAGTGACATCTCATGAGCAACAATTCTTCCAATGACATCCGTTGGCTTAAGATTCTTGTAATTGGGCATCATTTGGATCAATGTGCACACGGTATCATATTTTCCATCCAAGGCTCTTAGGATCTTCTTGATGATGAATTCGTTGGTCATCTCTTCACTTCCTAAGCCGGCAATCTCATTTGTAATGAGAGCAAGCCTAGAGTACATTTTAGCGACGCCTTCACCATCCTTCATCTTGAACTTGTCAAGTTGACTTTGAAGCACATCCAATTTGGATTCCTTGAAGGAGTTCGTACCTTCGTGCATGTCAATCAAAGTGTCCCAAATTTCCTTTGCATTCTCAAGACGGCTGATTTTGTTGAATTATTCGGGGCACAATTCATTGAAGAGTATATCACAAGCTTGAGCGTTGTATTGCAACATCTTCAAGTCTTCCGTGCTAGCTTCATGATTTGATTCTCTCCCATCAAAGAATTCACCTTGCAAGCCAATACACACAATAGCCCAAATGGCGGGGTTATGTTCGAGAATATGCATTTTCATCTTATGCTTCCAACTAGCAAAATTAGTACCATCAAAGTAAGGACCTCTACGGTGGTAGTTTCCCTCGCTAGACGCCATACTCTCCTAGGTTGTGAAACCAAGGCTAAGACCACCAAAACCTATGGAAATCAAAGCAAATGGAGACCAAAGCTCTGATACCACTTGTAGGATCGGAAGTATGTCTAGAGGGGGGTTGATTAGACTACTTGACCAAATAAAAATCTATCCTTTTCCCAATTTTAGTTCTTGGCAGATTTTAGCTAACTTAGCACAAGTCAAGCAATCGTAATACAATTCAAGCAAGCATGCAAAGATTATATGAGCAGCGGAAAGTAAAGCATGCAACTTGCAAGAATGTAAAGGGAAGGGTTTGGAGAATTCAAACGCAATTAGAGACACGAATGTTTTTGTCATGGTTCCGGTAGGTGGTGCTATCGTACATCCATGTTGATGGAGACTTCAACCCACGAAGGGTAACGGCTGCGCGAGTCCACTGAGGGCTCCACCCAAGAAGGGTCCACAAAGAAGCAACCTTGTCTATCCCACCATGGTCGTCGCCCACGAAGGACTTGCCTCACTAGCAGTAGATCTTCACGAAGTAGGCGATCTCCTTGCCCTTACAAACTCCTTGGTTCAACTCCGCAATCTTGTCGGAGGCTCCCAAGTGACACCTAGCCAATCTAGGAGACACCACTCTCCAAGAAGTAACAAATGGTGTGTTGATGATGAACTCCTTGCTCTTGTGCTTCAAATGATAGTCTCCCCAACACTCAACTCTCTCTCACAGGATTTGGATTTGGTGGAAAGAAGATTTGAGTGGAAAGCAACTTGGGGAAGGCTAGAGATCAAGATTCATATGGTAGGAATGGAATATCTTGGTCTCAACACATGAGTAGGTGGTTCTCTCTCAAAAAATGTAAGTTGGAAGTGTAGGTTTGTTCTGATGGCTCTCTCCACAAATGAAGAGGAGGTGGAGGGGTATATATAGCCTCCACACAAAATCTAACTGTTACACACAACTTGCCAATCTCGGTGGGACCGAATTGAGAAACTCGGTCGGACCGATTCAGCAAATCTAGTGACCGTTAGGAATTTCGGTGGGACCGACATGCAACTCGATAGGACCGATATGGTTAGGGTTAGGGCATAACGTAATCTCGGTGAGACCGATTACACAAACTCGGTGGGACCGATTTTGGTAATAAGCTAACTAGAGAGTTGGTCAGGTAAACTCGGTGGGACCGGTTTGCTCTTTTCGGTGGGACCGAAATGTTATGAAAGGGAAACAGAGAGTTTACATTGCAATCTCGGTGGGACCGATCGCTCATCTCGGTGGCACCGAAACGTTACGAAGGGAAACAGAGAGGTTACAATCCCATCTCGGTGAGACCGAGATCCCTATCGGTGAGACTGATTTGCCTAGGGTTTGTGGCAGTGGCTATGACATCTGAACTCGGTGGCGCCGGATAGAAAGAATCGGTGGGGCCGAGTTTGACTTTTGGTTTAGGTTATATGTGGATGTGAGAAAGTAGTTGAGGGTTTTGGAGCATATCACTAAGCACTTTGAAGCAAGAACCACATTAAGCAACACCTCATCCCTCCTTGATAGTATTGGCTTTTCCTATAGACTCAATGTGATCTTGGATCACTAAAATATAAAATGTAGAGTCTTGAGCTTGAAGCTTGAGCCAATCATTTTATCCTTAGCATTTTGAGGGGTCCACTTTTCTCATCCATGCCATGCCATTCATTGAGCTTTTCCTGAAATATTTTTGAAATAGTGTTAGCTCAATGAGCTATATGTTGTTAGGAATTACCAAAACCACCTTGGGATAGTTGCACTTTCACCTGTACACTCACGAACACATTAGACCCTTAACCTATATGTCTTCAATACACCAAAATCACTAAGGGGCACTAGATGCACTTACATACCTGCTTCGAGAAGCTTCAGTATTTCTATTCTTACCACTTCTTTCATTTTAGGATTCAATCATCGTTGATGATCAACAACGGGTTTAGCATCAGGTTCCATATTAATCTTGTGCTGACAGAGAGTGGGACTAGTGCCCTTTAAGTCATCAAGAGTATATCTAATAGCAGCTCGGTGCTTCTTCAGAACCTTCAATAATCTTTCTTCTTCATGTTCTAAAAGGTTAGAACTAATAATAACAGGATATATCTTTTTCTCATCCAGATAAGCATATTTCAAAGTGTTTGGCAATTGTTTTAATTCAAACATAGGATCACCTTTAGGCGGAGGAGGACCTCCGAGAGTTTCAATAGGCAAATTATGTTTAAGCAGAGGTCGTTGTTCAAAGAAAATTTTATGTATTTCATTTCTTTCATGCAGATGCATATCATTTTCATGGTCTTGCAAGTATTGTTCTAGTGGATCAGTAGGAGGCACAGCAATAGAAGCAAGACCAATTATTTCATGCTTACTAGGTAATTCTTTCTTATGATGCCTTCTACTAAACGTGAAAAAATTAAACTCATGAGAGTCATCACCTAAACTAACACCGATCCTTTGTTTCTTACAATCTACTTTAGCATTAAAGGGGTTCAAGAAAGGTCTACCAAATATAATGGGACAAAAGTCATCTTGTGGGAAACCAAGAACAAGAAAATCAGTAGGATATTTTATTTTCACACACAAGACTTCAACATCTCTAACAATCCCAAGTGGTGTGCTGGTGTCTCTGTTAGCAAGTTTAATAGTAACATCTATGTCTTCTATTTTAGCGGGTGTTATATCATTCATAATTTCTTAATATAATGTAAAAGGAATAGCACTCACGCTAGCACCTATGTCACATAAACCATGATAACATTGATCTCCTATTTTGATCGAGACAACGGGCATGGCAACAACGGATCTATGTTTATCTTTTTCATCTGGTTTGGCAATTCTAGCAGCTTCATCACAGAAGTAAATAACATGCCCATCTATATTCTCTACCAGGAGATCTTTAACCATAGCAACATTAGGTTCTACCTTGATTTGTTCAGCAGGTTTGGGTGCTTTAATATAGCCTTTATTGACCATAGTTGAAACTCTAGCATGTTCCTTAATTCTGACAGGGAAAGTTGGTTTTTCAATATAGGCAGTAGGAACAACTGGATCAACATTATAGATAATAGTTTCATCGTTAGCTATTACCAGTTCTTTAATTTCTTCTTTAATAGGTGGGTGATATTTAAACCACTTCTCCTTAGGGAGATCAACATGAGTAGCAAATGATTCACAAAGGGAGGCTACTATCTCAGAGTCAAGCCCATATTTAGTGCTAAACTTTTGAAAAGCATCGGTATTCATAAAAGATTTAACACAATCATACTTAAGCTTGATACTTGACTCCTTAACTTTGTCGAGTTCCCAATCTTCAAAGTTAAGTTTAATTCTTTCTAAAAGATCCCACATGAATTCAATAGTCTTCTTCATAAAGGAACCAGTACAAGAAGTATCAAGCATGGATTGATCATCACGAGAAAGCCGAGCATAAAAATTCTGAATAATAATTTCTCTTGAGAGCTCATGATTGGGGCATGAATATAACATTGACTTAAGCCTCCCCCAAGATAGAGCGATACTTTCTCCTTCACGAGGCCAATAATTATATATATAATTCCGATCATGATGAACTAGATGCATAGGATAATTTTTTGGTGAAATTCCAATTTCAATTAATTCCAATTCCAAGATCCAATATCATCACATAGCCTATACCATGCCAATGCTTTTACCTTCAAAGATAAAGGGAAAACCTTATTCTTAGCTTCATCTTTGGGTAAACCTGCAAGCTTAAATAATCCACAAATTTCATCAACATACATCAAGTGCATATCAGGATGTTCGGTTCCATGTCCTACGTAAGGATTAGCTAGCAGTTGCTCTATCATACCCAAAGGAATTTCATAACCAATATTTTCAGTAGGTGCGGTAGGTTGAGGGGTAAATAATTATGGTTCCGATCGAGGTGAAGATACCCTGAACAAACCCCTCAAAGGATTGTTCTCCATAGTACCAAGTGACAATAAATTTCAGCACTTAGTAATTATTTTTCCGCACCGATTTCCACTTACCAAGATCGCTTCACTCGCCGGCAACGGCGCCAGAAAAGAGCCTTGATGACCCACAAGTATAGGGGGATCAATCGTAGTCCTTTTGATAAGTAAGACTGTCGAACCCAACAAGGAGCAGAAGGAATTGACAAGCGGTTTTCAGCAAGGTAATGTCTGCAAGCACTGAAATTGTAGCTAACAAGTTGTTTGATAGCAAGATAATTTGTAACGAGCAAGTAACGGTAACGATAACAAAAGTGCAGCAAGGTAGCCCAATCCTTTTGAGGCAAAGGACAGGCCAAAACAATCTCTTATGATAAGTGATACGTCTCCAACATATCAATAATTTCTTATCATTCAATGCTATTATATTATCCATCTTGGATGTTTTATATGCATTTATATGCTATTTTATATGATTTTTGGGAGTAACCTATTAACCTAGAGTCCAGTGCTAGTTTCTGTTTTTTTTCCTTGTTTTTGAGTTTTACAGAAAAGGAATACCAAACGGAGTTCAATTGACATGCCAATTTACGGAGATTTTTTATGGACCAGAAGAAGCCCCCGAAGTAAAAGAGTTGGACCAGAAGAGTCCCAAGTCATCCATGAGGGTGGAGGGCGCGCCCTACCCCTTGGGCGCGCCCCCTACCTCGTGGCTGACTCGGAGACCCCCCTGACGTGAAACTGACGCCAAAAATTCCTATAAATACAAAAAACGAAAAGAAATCTAGATCGGGAGTTCCGCCGCCGCAAGCCTTTTTAGCCACCAAAAACCAATCGGGACCCTATTCTGGCACCCTGCCAGAGGGGGGTCCATCACCGGTGGCCATCTTCATCATCCTGGTGCTCTCCATGACGAGGATGGAGTAGTTCACCCTCGGGGCTGAGGGTATGTACTAGTAGCTATGTGTTTGATCTCTCTCTCTCTCTCTCTCTCTCTCTTTCTCTCTCGTGTTCTTGATATGGCACGATCTTGATGTACCGCGAGCTTTGCTACTATAGTTGGATCTTATGATGGTTCTCCCCATCTACCTCTTGTAATGGATTGAGTTTTCCCTTTTAAGTTATCTTATCGGATTGAGTCTTAAAGGATTTGAGAACACTTGATGTATGTCTTGCATGTGCTTATCTGTGGTGACAATGGGATATTCACGTGATCCACTTGATGTATGTTTTGGTGATCAACTTGCGGGTTCAGTGACCCTGTGAACTTATGCATAGGGGTTGGGACACGTTTTCGTCTTGACTCTCCGGTAGAAACTTTGGGGCACTCTTTGAAGTTCTTTGTGTTGGTTTGAATAGATGAATCTGAGATTGTATGATGCATATCATATAATCATACCCACGGATACTTGAGGTGACATTGGAGTATCTAGGTGACATTAGGGTTTTGGTTGATGTGTGTCTTAAGGTGTTATTTTAATACAAACTCTAGGGCTGTTTGTGACACTTATAGGAATAGCCCAATGGATTGATCGGAAAGAATAACTTTGAGGTGGTTTCATACCCTACAATAATATCTTCATTTGTTCTCCGCTATTAGTGACTTTGGAGTGACTCTTTGTTGCACATTGAGGGATTGTTATATGATCTAATTATGTTATCACTGTTGAGAGAACTTGCACTAGTGAAAGTATGAACACTAGGCCTTGTTTTGAAGCATTGCAATACCGTTTGTGCTCACTTTTATCATTAGTTACCTTGCTGTTTTTATATTTTCAGATTATAAAAACCTATATCTACCATCCATATTGCACTTGTATCACCATCTCTTCGCCGAACTAGTGCACCTATACAACTTACCATTGTATTGGGTGTGTTGGGGACACAAGAGACTCTTTGCTATTTGGTTGCAGGGTTGTTTGAGAGAGACCATCTTCATCCTACGCCTCCCACGGATTGATAAACCTTAGGTCATCCACTTGAGGGAAATTTGCTACTGTCCTACAAACCTCTGCACTTGGAGGCCCAACAACGTCTACAAGAAGAAGGTTGTGTAGTCTTTCACAATATAAGAGCATCCAATATAAACCAAAAGACATGTTGAAAAATAGTCATATGATTTCTTATGCTCAAGTAATAATCTATCCACAATATCAAGTATGAATTAGAAACTTCATTGAAAACTAACAAACTATAATCTCGGCCATTGAAGCAATTGCAATTTATCATAACATCGGAAAGAGTCAATATAAGAGCTTTTCAGCAAGTCCACATACTCAACTATCATTTAGTCTTTCACAATTGCTAACACTCACGCAATACTTATGGGTATGGAGTTTTAATTGGACACAGAGAAAGATAGGGGCTTATAGTGTTGCCTCCCAACCTTTTACCTCAAGGGTAATGTCAACAATAATAGTTCATGCTAACTTACATCCAATTGGATATATATATCAGGATCTTTCCAACACGAGGTGCTTGCCAAAGGATAAAATGTAAAAAGGAAAGGTGAAGGTCACCATAACTCTTGCATAATGTATAAGACAAAAGTAAAATATAGGCCCTTCACAGAGGGAAGCAGAGGTTGTCATGTGCTTTTATGGTTGGATCCACGAAATCTTAATGCTAAAGAATGTCACTTCATATTTCCACTTTTGATATGGACCTTTATTATGCAGTCCGTCGCTTTTATTGCTTCCATATCACAAGATCGTATAAAGCTTATTTTCTCCACACTAATAAGTCATACATATTTAGAGGGAAATTTTTATTGCATGCAACATGACAACTTACTTGAAGGATCTTACTCAGTCCATAGATAGGTATGGTGGAGTCTCATGGCAAAACTGGGTTTAAGGATATTCGGAAGCACTAGTAGTATCTCTACTTGGTGTAAAGAATTTGGCTAGCATGAGGGGGAATGGCAAGCTCAACATGTTGGATGATCCATGACAATATACTTTATTTTGGATATAAGAAAACATAACCCATTACGTTGTCTTCCTTGTCCAACATCAACTCTTTAGCGTGTCATATTTTAATGAGTGCTCACAGTCATAAAAGATGTCCAGGATAGTATATTTATATGTGAAAACCTCTCTTTCTTCATTACTTCCCATTAATTGCAACGATGACCAAAACTATGTTTGTCAACTCTCAACAACTTTTATTCATCATAATCTTTATATGTGAAGTCATTACTATCCATAAGATCAATATGATCTCTTTATTTCTTTTTATTCTTTCTTTTATTCCCTCAAGATCAAAGTAGGATAATCAAGCCCTTGACTCAACACTAATCTTTATTATATATAGCTCACGGACTCGATTACATGGAGGAATCATAAAGCAAAACTCAAAACTAAATCACTCTAAAACTTTATTCTACTAGATCAAGATATTACCAAAAGGATCGAACTAAGTAGAACGGTAAAGATAGGAGTGTGATGGTGATACGATACCGGGGCACCTCCCCCAAGTTTGGCAGTTGCCAAGGGGGGTGCCCATACCCATGTGTTTATGTCTCCTTCTTTGGAGGTGATGAAGGCGGTGGTGATGATGGATAGTCGCACATCGAGCGTAGGAGCTCCTCCAGTTTGCGGATAATGCCCTTGAGTGCGGCGATATGCTCCTTCAACAAGATATTTTCACGTGTGAGATACTTGTTTTGTATGCGAGCTAACTCAATCATCTTGAAATCTTCAATCTCAGTTGGGTAAAAAGGTTGTGATGAGGTTGAAGGATGTCTTCTTCTTCTGCCTCCGGAGCTTGATCCTCCATGACCTTCTTGATCCTCTCATCCTTATTGATCTCCCCGGGTTCTTCTCTCTTCAGCTCCATCTTCATTAGCCAAGCATCGTTGCCTTCATTATGAGAGGAGGGTGATGACATGATGCCTGGCTTGACAAATCTGACATAAAATAGCTCGAACCAAGGACAGAGGATATTTGCGTGATACGGTGGTCAAGACCTTTGGGAGATTATGTAATGAATTTTTACCAACCAAAAGAAGTATCGTGCAAGAAACCGGACTCCGGAGAGCACACGGGGTGCCCACGAGGCAGGGGGCGTGCCCAGGGGGTAGGGCGCACCCTCCACCCTCGTGGACGCCTCGTGTCCTTCCCGGACTACTTCTTATTTTCCTATTTTCTTAAATATCCCAAACCAGAGAAAAATTGCTATTAGAACTGTTTTGGAGTCGGTTTACATATCACACCACATACCTATTCCTTTTCGAAGTCCGAAACATCTGGAAAGTGTCCCTTATGTATTCTTCCGGGGTTACGGTTTCAATAACATTAGTTTCAACATTTATGGGATTACCTGAGATATAATGTTTGATTCTTTGACCGTTCACCACCTTCCGATTTGTGCCTTTGAAGTTGTTGATTTTTATGGCACCGGAACGATAGACCTCCTCGATAAAGTAAGGACCTTCCCATTTAGAGAGGAGTTTTCCTACAAAAAATCTTAAACAAGATTTGAAAAGCAACACATAATCTCCTACATCAAACTCACGCTTTTGTATCCTTTTGTCATGCCATCTTTTAACTTTTTCTTTAAACAGTTTGGCATTCTCATAGGCTTGAGTTATCCATTCATCAAGTGAGCTAATGTCAAACAACCTCTTCTCACTGGCAAGTTTGAAATCATAGTTGAGCTCTTTAATGGCCCAATATGTCTTATGTTCTAGTTTGAGAGGTAAGTGACATGCTTTTCCATAAACCATTTTATATGGAGACATACCCATAGGATTTTTATATGCAGTTCTATAGGCCCATAATGCATCATCAAGTTTCTTGGACCAATTATTTCTAGATCTATTAATAGTCTTTTGCAAAATCAATTTAAGCTCTCTGTTACCCAGTTCTACTTGGCCACTAGACTGTGGGTGATATGGAGATGCAATTCTATGATTAACATCATACTTAGCAAGCATTTTACGAAAAGCACCATGAATAAAATGTGAACCACCATCAGTCATTAGGTATCTAGGGACTCCAAACCTCGGAAAAATAACTTCTTTAAGAATCTTAAAGAGGTGTTATGATCAGCACTACTAGTTGGAATAGCTTCTACCCACTTACTAACGTAATCAACAGCAACTAAAATATGTGTATACCCATTAGAGGAAGGAAACAGTCCCATATAATCAAAGCCCCAAACATCAAATGGTTCAATAACAAGAGAATAATTCATAGGCATTTCTAGATGTCTACTAATATTACCAATTCTTTGACATTCATCACAAGACAAGACAAACTTACGAGCATCTTTGAAGAGAGTGGGCTATAAAAACCGGATTGCAATACCTTATGCGCAGTTCTATCTCCAGCGTGGTGTCCTCCATAAGCCTTGGAGTGACACTTGCGTAGGATCCTTTCCTGTTCATACTCAGGTACACAACGTCTAATAAGACCATCTACTCCTTCTTTATAAAGGTGTGGGTCATCCCAGAAGTAATGTCTTAAATCATAGAAGAACTTTTTCTTTTGCTGGTATGTGAAACTAGGTGGTATAAATTTAGTAACAATGTAATTAGCATAATCAGCATACCATGGAGCAGTACGAGAAGCACTTATGACAGCTAATTGTTCATCAGGAAAGCTGTCCTCAATAGATAGTGGGTCATCGAGAACATTCTCTAACCTAGACAAGTTGTTTGCAACGGGGTTCTCAGCTTCCTTTCTATCAATAATATGCAAATCAAATTCTTGTAGTAGGAGAACCCATCTAATAAGTCAAGGTTTAGCATCTTTCTTTTCCATAAGATATTTAATAGCAGCATGATCAGTGTGAAAAGTTACTTTAGAATTAATAATATAAGGTCTAAATTTATCACAAGCAAATACAACTGCTAAAATTTCTTTTTCAGTAGTAGCATAATTTCTCTAGGCACTGTCTAGAGTTTTACTAGAATATTGAATAACATTTAGTTTCTTATCAACTCTTTGTCCTAGAACAGCACCTACGGCATAATCACTAGCATCACACATAATTTCAAAGGGTAAATTCCAATCAGGTGGCTGAACAATAAGTGCAGAAATCAAAGCTTTCTTAAGTATTTCAAATGCTTCTACACAATCATCATCGAAGACAAAAGGAATATCTTTTTGTAAGAGATTAGTCAAAGGCCTAGAAATTTTAGAGAAGTCCTTAATGAATCTCCTATAAAAACCGGCATGACCAAGGAAACTTCTTATACCTTTAATGTCCTTGGGACATGGTATCTTTTCAATAGCATCAACTTTAGCTTTGTCAACTTCAATACCTCTTTCAGAAATTTTATGCCCCAAGACAATACCTTCATTAACCATAAAGTGGCACTTCTCCCAATTCAAGACAAGATTAGTATCTTCGCATCTCGGCAAAACTAGATCAAGGTTGCTCAAGCAATCATCAAAAGAAGATCCATAAACGGAGAAATCATCCATGAAAACCTCAACAATCTTTTCACAAAAGTAAGATAATATAGCCATCATGCATCTTTGAAAGGTAGCAGGTGCATTACATAAACCAAAAGGCATACGTCTATAAGCAAAAGTACCGAAAGGGCAAGTAAAAGTGGTCTTTTCTTGATCCTCTTTTGACACACGTATTTGAGAGAAACCAGAGTAACCATCTAGAAAGCAAAAATGTGTATGTATGGATAATCTTTCTAGCATTTGATCAATAAAAGGCAAAGGGTAATGATCCTTTTTAGTAGCTTTATTTAATTTGCGGAAATCAATTACCATCCTATAACCTATAACAATTCTTTGAGGGAACAATTCATTTTTATCATTAGGAACAATAGTAATACCTCCCTTCTTAGGGACACAATGGACAGGACTTGCCCACTGACTATCAGCAACGTGATAAATAATACCTGCCTCCAGGAGCTTTAGTATTTCTTTTCTTACCACTTCTTTCATCTTAGGATTTAACCATCGTTGGTGATCATCAACTGGTTTGGCGTCTTTCTCCATTCTTATTTTGTGTTGGCATAGAGTGGGACTAATGCCCTTGAGATCATGAAGAGTATATCCAATAGCAGCACGGTGCTTCTTCAGAGTTTTCGATAATTTCTCCCCCTCCTGCTCTGAAAGGTTAGCACTAATAATAACAGGATATATCTTCTTTTCATCAAGATAAACATATTTAAGAGTATCAGGTAGTGGTTTAAGCTCAAACACGGGATCACCCTTGGGTTGTGCAGGATCCCCAAGAATTTCAACAGGCAAGTTGTGTTTCAAAATAGGTCCCTGCTTAAAGAATACTTCATCTATCTCCCTTCTTTCATTCATAAACATATCATTTTCATGGTCTAGCAAATATTGTTCTAAAGGATCATTAGGAGGCACGACAGTAGAAGCAAGACCAATAATTTCATCCTTACTAGGCAATTCTTTATCATGGGGTTGTCTACAAAATTTAGCAAAATTAAAGTCATGAGACATATCCCCTAAACCAATCGTAACAATATCATATTCGAAATCTATCCTAGCATTAACAGTATTCAAGAAGGGTCTACCAAATATGATGGGACACAAGCTATCTTGTGGGGAACCAAGAACAAAAAATCAGCAGGATATTTAACTTTCCCACACAACACTTCAACATCTCTAACAATCCCAACTGGTGAAATAGTAACTCTATTGGCAAGCTTAATTGTAACATCAATTTCTTCTATCTCAGCAGGTGCAATATCATGCATAATTTCTCTGTATAAGGAATGAGGTATTGCACTTGCACTAGCACCCATATCACATAAGCCATGATAACAATGATCTCCTATTTTAACAGAAATAACAGGCATGCCTACAATAGGTCTATGTTTATTTTTTGTATCGGGTCTAGCAATTCTAGCAGCTTCATCAGAGAAGTAAATAACATGCCCGACAATATTATCAGCCAAGAGATCTTTAACCATAGCAATACTAGGTTCAACTTTCATTTTCTCAGGTGGTGTAGGTGTTCTAGTATTACTCTTACGAACCATAGTTGAAACTTTAGCATGCTCCTTTATCCTAACAGGGAAAGGTGGTTTCTCAATATAGGTAGTAGGAACAATAGGATCATTACAAGTGATGGTCTTTTCTTCAACTTTAATAGGTGCAACTACTTTTACTTCAATGGGAGGATTATATTTAAACCACTTCTCCTTAGGGAGGTCAACATGAGTAGCAAATGATTCACAGAAAGAAGCTACTATCTCAGAGTCAAGTACGTATTTAGTGCTAAATCCACGGAAAGCATCGGCATCCATAAAAGATTTAACACAATCCAAACTTAGGTGTTATACATGACTCCTTACCTTCATCGAGATCCCAATCTTCATAGTTGCGTTTTAATTCTTTCCAATAAATCCCATCTGAATACAATAGTCTTCATCATAAAAGAACTAGTACTAGAATTATCGAGCATGGAGCGATTGTTGAGAGAAAGCCGAGCATAAAAATTTTGAATAATAATTTCTCTTGAGAGCTCATGATTTTGGCATGAATATACCATTGACTTAAGCCTCCCCCAAGCTTGAGCGATGCTTTCTCCTTCGTGAGGCCAAAAATTATATATATAATTACGATCACGATGAACAAGATGCATAGGATAAAACTTTTGATGAAATTCCAATTTCAATCGGTTGTAATTCCATGATCCCATATCATCACATAGCCTAAACCATGTCAATGCCTTTCGATAAGGAGTCGGAGGGGCAGAAGGAAATGACAAGCGGTTTTCAGTAAGGTATTCTCTGCAAGCACTGAAATTATCGGTAACAGATAGTTGTGTGATAAGGTAATTCGTAACAGTTAACAAGTAACAAAAGTAAATAAGGTGCAGCAAAATGGCCCAGTCCTTTTTGTAGCAAAGGACAAGCCTGGACAAACTCTTATATAGAGAAAAGTGCTCCCGAGGACACATGGGAATTATCGTCAAGCTTGTTTTCATCACGCTCATATGATTCGCGTTCGTTACTTTGATAATTTGGTATGTGGGTGGACCGATGCTTGCGTACTTCCCTTTCTTGGACAAGCATCCCACTTATGACTAACCCCTATTGCAAGAATCCGCAAATACAAAAGAAGTATTAAGGTAAACCTAACCATAGCATGAAACATGTGGATCCAAATCAGCTCCTTACGAAGCAACTCATAAACTAGGGTTTAAGATTTTGTCACTCTAGCAACCCATCATCTACGTATTACTTCCCAATGCCTTCCTCTAGGCCCAAACAATGGTGAAGTGTCATGTAGTTGACGTTCACATAACACCACTAGAGGAAAGACAACATACATCTCATCAAAATATCGAACGAATACCAAATTCACATGACTACTTATAGCAAGACTTCTCCCATGTCCTCAGGAACAAATGTAAATACTCACAAATCATATTCATGTTCATAATCAGAGGGGTATTAATATGCATATAGGATCTGAACATATGATCTTCCACCGAATAAACCAACTAGCATCAACTACAAGGAGTAATCAACACTACTAGCAACCCACAGGTACCAATCTGAGGTTTTGGGACAAAGATTGGATACAAGAGATGAACTAGGGTTTGAGAGGAGATGGTGTTGGTGAAGATGTTGATGGAGATTGAATCCCTCCCGATGAGAGGATCGATGGTGATGATGATGATAATGATTTCCCCCTCCCGAAGGGATGTTTCCCCGGCAGAACAGCTCCGTCGGAGCCCTGGATTGGTTCCGCCAAGGTTCCGCCTCGTGGCGGCGGCGTCTCATCCCGAAAGCTTCCTTTTGATTTTTTCCAGGGTAAAAGACTTCATATAGAAGAAGATGGGCACCGGAGGGCTGCCAGGTGGCCCACGAGGCAGGGGCGCACCCCCCACCCTCGTGGACGGTGGGTGGCCCCCCTCTGGTATTTTCTTCGCTCAGTATTTTTTATTAATTCCAAAAATAACTTATGTGGAGTTTCAGGACTTTTGGAGCTGTGCAGAATAAGTCTCTAATATTTTCTCCTTTTCCAGCCCAGAATTCCAGCTGCCGGCATTCTCCCTCTTCATGTAAACCTTGTAAAATAAGAGAGAATAGGCATAAGTATTGTGACATAACATGTAATAACAGCCCATAGTGCAATAAATATCGATATAAAAGCATGATGCAAAATGGACGTATCACTGAACTAGTGCACCTATACAATTTACCATTGTATTGGGTGTGTTGGGACACAAGAGACTCTTTGCTATTTGGTTGGAGGGTTGTTTGAGAGAGACCATCTCCATCCTATGCCTCCCATGGATTGATAAACCTGAGGTCATCCACTTGAGGGATATTTTCTACTGTCCTACAAAAACCTCTACACTTGGAGGCCCAACAACGTCTACAGGAAGAAGGTTGTGTAGTAGACATCAATAAGCAAGGTGTTCTTGTGGGTACACGGGGATTTCATCTAGTCACTTTCATCATATTGGTTTGATTCGTGTTCGCTACTTTAATAATTTGATATGTGGCTGGACCGGTGCTTAGGTGTTGTTCTTACTTGAACAAACCTCCTACTTATGATTAACCCCCTTGCAAGCATCCACAACTACGAGAAAAGTATTAAGAATAAATCTAACCATAGCATTAAACTTTTGGATCCAAATCAGTCCCTTACGAAGCAGCGCATAAACTAGGGTTTAAGCTTCTATCATTCTCACAACCCATCATCGAATAACTACTCCACAATGCATTCCCTTAGGCCCAAGTATGTTAAAGTGTCATGTAGTCGGCGTTCACATGACACCACTAAGGGGATCACAACATACATACCATCAAAATATCAAACACATATCAAGTTCACATGATTACTTGCAACAAGATTTCTCCCGTGACCTCAAAAATCAAAGTAACTACTCGCAAATGATAATCATGCTCAAGATTAGAGGGGTATTAAATAGCATAATGGATCTGAACATATAATCTTCCACCAAATAAACCATATAGTAATCAACTACAAGATGTAATCAACACTACTAGTCACCCACAAGCACTAATCTATAGTTCCAGTACAAAGACTGAACACAAGAGATGAACTAAAGTTTGAGAGGATATGGTGTTGTTGAAGATGTTGACGGAGATTTACCTCCCCAAGATGGGAGAGTTGTTGGTGATGATGATGACGATGATTTCCCCCTCTGGGAGGGAAGTTCCCTCGGTGGAATCGCTCCACCAGAGGGCAAAAGTTCTCTTTCCCAAGTTCCGCCTCGAGACGGTGGCGCTTCGTCCCGAAACTCCTCTCCTATTTTTTTTCTAGGTTAAAATGACTTATATACCAAAATATGGGCACCGGAGGTGGGCCGAGGAGGGCACAACCCACCTGGTGGGCCCCCTCTGGTGGTTATTTGCTATAATAATTTTTATTTATTCCATAAAAAATCCAAGTCAAGTTTCAGTTCATTTGGAGTTGTGCAAAGTACGTGGACTAACGTAGCATTTTCAGGTCCAGAATTCCATCTGTCGGTATTCTCCCTCTTTGTGTGAACCTTGCATATTATGAGAGAAAAGGCATTAGAATTACTCCAAAAAGCATTATTATGCATAAAAACATTATAAATAACAGTAGGAAACCATGATGCAAAATGGACGTATTAACTCTCCCTAGCTTAGACCTCACTTAATTCCTACTCGTCCTCGAGTAGGTAAATGATAAAATACAATTTTTTTTAATGTGTAATGCTATCTAACATATTTATCCATGTAATCTTCTTTATTGTGGCATGAATATTCAGATCCATAAGATTCAAAACAAAAGTTAATATTGACATAAAAACAATAATACTTCAAGCATACTAATAACCAACGCAAGCTCAAGAAGTAGCATGCATGCCTCCGATGAAGTGGTGGTGTGCCACAAATTCATCATAAACACACATTTAGAATATATTCACTGCATAATTACACGATACCGGCACATTAAACATACCCATAACATAATTAAACACTACATTACCTCTATATTGATCTAAAGCAAATTAAAATGAGATAAATATAAACTATCCCTACTCCTTGTCGGAGGAGATCTTGATCACCCCTGCGTCGGAGCCGTCGGTCTCACGCTAGTTGGCGGTAGTGCGAAATCACAACATGTCATCGTCGTCGGAGTCATTGTCGTCGAGCTCGGTGACTATTTTCTTCCACTCGGCATCGCAGATGACTGGTTTTGGTGGTTCGCTGCCGCCACGGCTCGATGAGGGGTTCGAAAGGAGCTCGGCCATGGGGGTGGCGGCGCTCAACTTCAAGCCACGCCTCTGCCGCATGGTGCTTCGCCTCTGTAACACCCAGATACTTAAGCAACAATAATCCCCTGCTAATGATGACATGTCACCACTGTTACTATTTCTAGTCCCACGTTGATTCAAATTAATTCAAAATTCAAATTTGAAATAAAGTCAAACCATAAGTTTTAAAATGTTCAAGCTAAAATTTTCTAAATGTGACAAATAATTCCTAGGTAATTATGGTGAAGAAACCGTATTTTTATAAAATAATTAAATGATCCAGAATAAATAAAACAACAGCAAAAACAGTTAATTAAATGCCTTTTACAATTAATAAAATATTAAACTATTTTACAATTGCCCAAATTAATGTGGTAGTGGTATATTTAGTTATACTAATTTAGGAAATATTTTTATAATTTTAATATAAATAAAAAGAACCCCCACTAGGCCAACCGGCCCAACAGGCCTGCCTAGTCGGCCGACCACCACGCCCCGCCGCGTCGCTGCATGCGCGGCCCGCGCCTGCTGGCCTCCCCCTCGCGCTCGCACTCGCCCGGTCGCCCCTACCGCGCTCCCGTGCAAGCTCGTCGTGCTCGCCTCATCGCGACCCCCGTCTGGCCTTGCCCTGCACCTCTGCCCTGTGCGCGGCGCAGCCTGCCGCCTCTGCCATGTGCGTCACATGTGCCGCACGCCGCCGTGTCTCCGCTCAGGCGCCCGACTCCGCCGCCCGCGCTGGGCTGGTGTCCGCCGTCACAGCCGCATCCTCCCTGGATGGAGCCCTCCTGGTGGCCTCAGGCGCACGCACAGGTGCCCGCACCCGTTTGGCCGTTAACAGCCGCCCGGTGGCCCTGGGGCACCGACCACAGGGCCCCACCCCCTATTAAATGAAAATTAAAAAATGTAATGGAATAAAAATAAAAATGATAATAATTAATTACCTAACTTAATTAATTTTTTAAATAACCTAATTAACTAGATTAGTTAAATTAAACCTGCTTAATTAACTAAGACTATGACAAACGGGCCGCACTACCCTGTTTGACTAGTGAACAGCCCTATTGACTGCTGACGTCATGCTGATGCAATAAACAAATTTTGAATTAAATTAAGTCCGTTAATTCCATAAATTGATTAAAACTTTGTAAATTAATATTAAATAATCTGTAATGCCGACGAGAATACTTTATACATCAAAATTGCTCAGAAAAACGTGACGATTCCGAATACGCAGTCCGTTCATCTATCACGTGCATCTATCATAGCGAACTTGGAACCGTCCCCCTGCATTCCATTTGTTCGAAAATGTCTAACATTAGGAATACTTTCCCCGGATGTTTTCCCCCTTCGCTGGCATCACCTAGTACCGTGTTAGGTCACACCTAGCACTGCTTATTGTCTTTTCATGCATCTGTTCGTATTGTATTCATTGTTTATTTTCCCTCTTCTCTTTGGTAGACTTCGAGACTAACATCGCTGCTCCTGACATCGATTACACTACCGACGACCCCTCCATCTCGACAGAGCTTCCAGGCAGGCAAAACCTCCTTGATCAGCCCGATATCGCCTACTCCTTCTTGATTGCATTAGAGTAGTGTAGTTGTTACTACTTTTCGGATGATCCTATTCTGATCTATAGCTTGTCTTTGCTACTACTATTGTTACCTTTACCTGCAATCCTAAATGCTTAGTATAGAATGCTAGATTTCCATTAGCGGCCCTACCTACTTGTCCATCTGTCATGCTATAATATTGGATCGTGATCACTTCGGGTGGTGATCACGGGTATATATACTATATACTATTACATTACTTATGTTACTGACCAGATGTGGGGGCTGAAGGGACATGTGGTTCCATCCAGGTAATGGTGGACCTGGGTTCTCGATGGCCCCCGAGTGATACTTTGTGGCAGAGCAACAAGGCAGGTTGAGACCACCTAGGAGAGAGGTGGGCCTGGTACCTGGTCGGCGTCCGCGGATACATCAAAATAATGCGCTTAACGAGACAAGATATGGGCAATCGGCGTCGTAGTATCAGCCGAAGCTTTCCAGACGTCAACGACTGAGCGGCGCGCGCCCGGGTGGTCCACCTAAGCACCTGCCTTGTAAAGGAGGTTGCCAGGGCTGATCCCGGCCGCCCTCGCAACATGCAGGATTGCAACGGGCGATGGGCCCAAGACCTCTGCGCGCTTAGGATGTAGACCAGCGTGCTAGCCTCTTTGTTGAGCCTAGGTAGGGCTGCGACGTGTTGATCTTTCGAGGCTGGGCATGATCCGGGAAAGTGTGTGTGGCCAGAGTGATCGAGCGAGTTGGGTAATGTGGTGCACCCTTGCAGGGAAAATGATTTGTTCAAATAGCCGTGCCCATGGCAATATGACGACTTGGAGTTGTACTCTGACCTCTTGCAACTAAAACTGGATACTTAATAAAACACACACCCCTCAAGTGCCAGATACAACCCGGTGATCGCTCTCCCACACAGGGTGTCGCGGAGAGGATTATCGGGTAGGATTATGCTATATGTTGTTACTTATTACTATAGTAGCTACTCTCTTCTACATGCTTCAAGATGGAGGCTGCCAGAAGTGTAGTCTTCGATGGGACTAGCTTCTCCCCCTCTTATTCTGGCATTCTACAGTTTAGTCCATAGATATTACCCCTTTGTTGATACCGATGCATATGTAGTGTAGATCTGATGTAAGTCTTGCGAGTACTTTGGATGAGTACTCACATTTTCTTTGATACCTCTTTTCCCCTCTATACCCGGTTATTGCGATCATATGGCGGATCCCAGGAGTCAGACACCACCGATGACGACTACCACTACTCCGACAGTGCCTACTACTACGTGCAGACCGCCGACGACCAGGAGTAGTTTAGGAGGATCCCGGGCAGGAGGCCTGCATCTCTTCGATCTGTATCCCTGTTTGTGCTAGCCATCTTATGGCACCTTGTTTAACTTATGTCTGTACTCAGATATTGTTGCTTCCGCTGACTCGTTTGTATCGAGCTTTTGTATTCGAGCCCTCGAGGCCCCTCGCTTGTAATATAAAGCTTGTATGCCTTTTGTGTTTAGAATTGTGTTGTGATATCTTCCCGTGAGTCCCTGATCTTGATCATACATGTTTGTGTGTATTATTAGTGTATGATTAAATCGGGGGCGTCATAGCCTCCTCTCTAGTGCGTCGTGGTATTGCGACTCCTCCTCCTCTCATGAGAGGAGGCCGATGGCGTTGCCTTCCTCCTCCGACGCGTTGGTTTCTCTATGCTCGCACCAGTAAATTCAAACTCAGTGGCAGCGAGCTCCTCCTCCACCTCGATGGTGTTGTCGTTCTCCTCATTCTTTGAGCTCAGATCCTCGCCGACTGCTCGTGTCGCACGTGATATCACATATGTGCGCTCCTCCATGACGGATTTGCCGTTAGTGTCTAGCTTACTACTAGGTGTATATCCTAACAAGTAGTTGGGCCCTCAAGTGCAAGGGTTTGTAGTAAATCGCAACTTTTTTCCTTGGTGAGAAACCAAGATATCAATCCGTGGAGGTACGAGGCTCTTACAACAATGATAAGCTCTGCAAAGAAAACAAAAGTTCACTTGTGTCCCCAACAACACTAAGAAGGGTGTCAACCTTGCTAGCCTTGCTAGTTGTCATCATATTAAAAGATAATGTTATAGATAATATTTTTTTGTATTTTTGAAATAAATAGTAACTTATCTCCCTCTATAGATAAATGGTGCTTTTACTATCTTAACATCAAGCGCATACAAAGCATTATGAGTAACACCTGGTCTCTGCATAACTAGGATGCACACAACCTACCCCAAAGAGTCTGCCAAAAAGAAATGAAACTAAACAGACAAAACTACAACAATACATATAGACCGACACTATGGCTATGTTGAAAGTGGTGGTGGATCAATCTGGAGGTTATGCTACCACCCATGTTAAAAAAACCCCTCTGTGGCCACCTGCTCCAACTGCGTATACACCATCTTAAACAACGGTTGGTACTCCACTCATTGTAGTGTAGACCACGTACGAAGCTAGTGTGTACACTGGAAAATAACATCCATAGGAGAATAAAACAAAATAAATAGTAACTATAAATAAAAGTGCATGTAAAACTTGTTGCAAGCGGATTATTATGCTAAAAACTAGACTAGGGTTCATAGGTTCACCAAGTGTAAGGGCATCGCCAAGGCCATCCATCCAAACGCTAGTAAATGTTTGGACTACGCGGTTCGAACACTTTGTGCCCTCCAGCGTCGTGCATCAAACGTCCGCAGACCAGTCTGTTGTAAACCAGAAGAAAGCTGACAGAGGTTTGCAAACATCCGGACAACCGCCACGCCGGACTCTGATACCCTCGGCCCACACAGAAACCCCACCAGAGCCCCACTTATCTCACTTCATGCCTCCGTCCTTATTGTGTATCCGCATAGTCTGATACCGCCGCTGCTGTACCACCCGCTCCGCTTCCCAGGCCTTGTCAGATCGCACGTGATTCTTCGTGTATTTCATCCCCATTTGTTTCAAGGCTTCCTTGGCCACCAAGGAAGGTAGTAGAATTGGATTTTGGATGAAGGAAGAGGATTCATCAAAGGAGTAGACCCGAGGAGGGCTCCTATATAAACACCTTCAACAATAGCTATTGAGAATCATCATCCTCAATGTAGTTGCCTGGGGCTCTCCCCTCTCATCTATAGGGAGGTCTCTCCCTCCATAACTCCAATGTAGACTTTCAACACCATTTTTATGATATCTTTTGTACATCCAGACTTGGAAAGCCTAATTATAGCCCATTCACCCATAGGAAATGTGTGTTTGCGAGCTCCTATGGACGCTCATTGCATCCAACAATAGAGCAACGCACAAGGCACCCCGATGGGCCGCGACCCATTGCACGTATGATTCACACTACATTGATTCATGCACTGCACCAAATCAAAGAACATTGTAGCAAACAAGAAAAAACCGTAGCGATGAGGGAACACTGTAGCAAACCGAGAAACACTGCAAAGAACCGTTAAACATTGTAGAGAGCGGTTTTTCATTCATTTGTGAAAAAGTGAACATTTTTAGAAAATGTGAACCCCTTTAAAAAGTTTGAACACTTTATGAAAACATCAACATTTTCTCGAAATTCTAAATTTTTTAAAAGACGACAGTTTTCAAATTTGTGAATATTTTTGAAAAGTGTGCTCATTTTTTGGAAGTTGTGATTTTTTTTGGAAAACGCAAAAAAATATTTTATGATAATGCAAACATTTTTTTTTCTAAAATTTAAGCATATTCTTGAAGAATGTGAATATTTTTAAAACTTGTGATTATGTTTTAAAAGCACAAATGTTTTTGAGGACACGATGTTTCTAAATACTTCTATAATTTTAACAATTATCAAATATTTCCTGAGTTTTCAAAGAAAAAATGATGCCTATAACAACTACCATGGGCCACCCAAAATGCTTGGGCCCTATGCGTTTTGCGCATGAGGGCTATATCTCGCATATAGCGAGACGACTTCTACTATTTAGCACGTAGATGGTGCGTTAGCGATCTAGCGCGTACCCCCTCAAGCACCCAATCTCTGTTTGGGTGACCCATTTTGGGTATCGTCCCCACCTATTTAAGAAAGGTTCTAGAACCTTCCTTGAACTGTTAATTCCTTTTGTTTTTTCTTTTGTTTTTTTCTTTACTTCTCTTTTATGGCACTTTTTATTTTTCTTCTGTTTTACTTTTTCATTTTATATTTTAAATTTCCCATGTTTTGGCGAATATCTTTAAAAGTTGTGGATATTTTTCTAAATCATGAATAGTTTTTTTAAATTGTGATTATTTCACAAATTTGTGAATATTTTTTAAAAAATCTACGAAGAATTTTTGAAAATCTTAAACGTTATAAAATACATGAAGCTTTTTTACAAGTTCACATAACTTTTTAAATTGTGAACATTTTTTTGAAACTCGTGGGTATTTTTACAAATTTGGGACACATTTTGAAATTTACAAACATTTTCTTGTTGTTCATGATAATTTGTTGAAATGCCTGAACAATAGTTTTTGAAATAGTGAATATTTTTTGAACTGATGAAGTATTTTTAAAATTTAGGAACTATTTCTAAACTTCATGAACATTTTTTTATATTTGTGAACAAATTTGAAAAATACATGAATTTTTTTGAATTCATGAATTTGTTCAAATTAATAATTTTTGAATACATGAACTGTTTTCAAAATCATGAACCTTTTTTGAGTTCCGGAACATGTTTTTCAAAATCACGAACATTTTTCGAAGATGTCAATATTTTTTCAAAATCATGAACATTTTTGTGATTTCTCGAACATATTTTAAAATGATGAGCATTGGTTTGAATTCATGATCATTTTATGATTTCTTGAACCCCAAAATTCGTAATTATTTAGAAATTTGGAACTTGTGTGAATTCATGAATTATTTTAAATAAGAAAATATAGAAAAGAGAAAAAATGGAAAATGAAAAAAATGTATAAAAAACAGGGGCCATCTTGCCCCGCGCATGGGCCGGATTAAAGGGGCGCGATGCGGGACGGGGTGAGTGCGCACGTTCACCCGTTTCCTGGTGCGCACTGCGCCAAATTGGAGCACCCTAGCAAGACCTATTCAGTCTCCCCTGTGGCGACTGGGGTAGCGAATTGACACAAAACGGTTTAAGGAAGTTTTTGTAGACTGGGTTACCCCAGCAACAACAATGTAGGAGAGAACTATGGTTAGAGAAATTCTAGCATAGTGTAGCCATATTTGCCCGATCACCATAATAACCCCTGAGAAACCACAAGTATAGGGGGTCGCAACAGTCTTCAAGGGTAGTATTTCATCCAAATTAATTGATTCGACACAAGGGAAGCCAAATAATATTTATGAGCCTTAGCAGTTGTGTTGTCAATTCAACCACACTTGAAAAGCTAAATATCTGCAGTAAAGTATTTAGTGCCATAGTAGTATGATAAGTTGATAGTAGCGGTAACAGTAATAGTAGCAGTTTTCTCGTGATTGTAACATCAGCAAGAACAGTAGTAACTTAGCAAAGATCAATATGAAAAAAGTGTAGGCATTGGATCAGTGATGGATATTTGTGTTGGATGAAATTCATCATGTAACAGTCACAATCTAGAGCAATACACAATAGCTTCAATTCATCAATTCAATGTAGGCATGTTTCTGTATATAGTTATACGTGCTTATAATAAGAACTTGCATGAAATCTTGAGTCCTACCCTCCCTTGGCAGCGGGGTCCATAAGGAAATCTAAGGGATATTAAGTCCTCCTTTTAAGAGAGAACCGGAACAAAGCATTAACACATGATGAATACATGAACTCCTCGAATTATAGTCATCCCCATAGAGTATCCCAATTATTGTCATCTTGAGGTCTACGGATGAGAACAATAACAAGTGCATATAACTAGCAGATAGGATCAAGAACTCAAATATATTCATGAACACATAGAAGGTTCAGATCTGAAATCATGGCCCTCAGACCCTAGTGACAAGCATTAAGCATAGCAAAGTCATAGCAATATCAATCTCAGAACATAGTGGATACTAGGGATCAAGCCTAACAAATTGACTCGATTACATCACATATCTCATCCAAATCATCATCATCTAGTAAGCCTACGAAGGGATAACTCACTCCCAGTGGTGAGCATCAAGGAATTGTTGATGAATAAGGTTTGTTGATGATGATTGATACGTCTCCGTCGTATCTATAATTTTTGATTGTTCCATGCCAATATTATTCAACTTTCATATACTTTTGGCAACTTTTTATATTATTTTGGGACTAACATATTGATCCAGTGCCCAGTGCCAGTTCCTGTCTGTTGCATGTTTTATGTTTCGCAGAAACCCCATATAAACGGAGTCCAAATGGGATAAAAATGGATGTAGATTTTTTTTGGAATATTTGTGATTTTTGGTAAGTAAAATCAACGTGAAACGGTGTCCGAGGTGGCCACGAGATAGGAGGGCACGCCCCAGGGAGGCAGGCGCACCCTAGCCTCTCGTGGGCCACCCGTAAGGTGGTTGATGCCCTTCTTTTGCCGCAAGAAAGCTAATTTTATGAGAAAAATCTGGGCGAAAGATTCACCCCAATCGGAGTTACGGATCTCCGGATATTTAAGAAACGGTGAAGGGGTAGAATCTGAGAACGCAGAAACAGAGAGATAGATCCAATCTTGGAGGGGCTCTCGCCCCTCCCAAGCCATGGGAGCCAAGTACCAGAGGGGAAACCCTTCTCCCATCTAGGGAGGAGGTCAAGGAAGAAGAAGAGGGGGGCCTCTCTCCCCCTTGCTTTCGGGGGCGCCGGAACGCCGCCGGGGGCCATCATCATCACCGCGATCTTCACCAACACCACCGTCATCTTCACCAACATCTCCATCACCTTCCCCCTTCTATATCCAGCGGTCCACTCTCCCGCAACCCGCTGTACCCTCTACTTGAACATGGTGCTTTATGCTTCATATTATTATCCAATGATGTGTTGCCATCCTATGATGTCTGAGTAGATTTTCGTTGTCCTACAGGTGATTGATGAATTGCTATGATTGGTTTAATTTGCTTGTGGTTATGTTGCTGTCCTATTGTGCCCTCCGTGTCGCGCAAGCGTGAGGGAGTACTTCTGTAGGGTGTTGCAATATGTTCATGATTCGCTTATAGTGGGTTGCTTGAGTGACAGAAGCATAAACCCGAGTAAGGGGATTGTTGCGTATGGGATAAAAGGGGACTTGATGCTTTAATGCTATGGTTGGGTTTTACCTTAATGAATCTTTAGTAGTTGCAGACGCTTGCTAGAGTTCCAATCATAAGTGCATATGATCCAAGTAGAGAAAGTATGTTAGCTTATGCCTCTCCCACATAAAACTTGCTATCGGTCTAGTAACATAGTCAATTGCTTAGGGACACTTTCACAACTCCTACCACCACTTTTCCACACTCGCTATATTTACTTTATTGCATATTTATCTAAACAGCCCCTACTTTTTATTTACGTGTTCTTTATTATCTTGCAAACCTATCCTATCACACCTACAAAGTACTTCTAGTTTCATACTTGTTCTAGGTAAAGCGAACGTCAAGTGTGCATAGAGTTGTATCGGTGGTCGATAGAACTTGAGGGAATATTTATTCTACCTTTAGCTCCTCGTTGGGTTCAACACTCTTACTTATCGAAAATTGTTGCGATCCCCTACACTTGTGGGTTATCAAGACCTTTTTCTAGCGCCGTTGCCGGGGAGTCATAGCGTGGGGTGAATATTCTCGTGTGTGCTTGTTTGCTTTATCACTAAGTAATTTTTATTTGTTGTTCTTAGTCGTTGTTTATCATTAGTTATGGATATGGAACACAAAATACCAAAAAATTAGAGGTACTTGCTACTCATGTAGATGGGGTAACTCCTAAAACCCCCGATGCTCATTATGTGAAAGATATTATGTACTACTTTGATAATCCTGAGAAAACCCCATTCAACTTTATAATGGGAGACATGTTGGATCAACGTGAATACTTTAGGGATTATTGCTCGACACAAAAAGGGAAACTATTATGGGATCAATTTATTATGTTGCGTTGGTATGCCTAGAATCTCTGCTTGAGATATGATATTACTTGTTCCTCTAGGATGAAGGATCCACACCTTCCCTTTTCATGCAAATTTAATGATAATGAAACCTTAGCTTCTTATGCTAATGGTATATATGATTACTATGATGTGGAACAAATAGAAGAATTTGTTGCTTTTAAGGCTGCTTATGAAATTGAAGCTTTGTTTGAAAAGTATGAAGCTTTTGATGATGATGGTTATAGGCCTGAAAATCTTGCTATACTTAGATATTGCTATGAAAATTATGAATACAATTATTATATTAATGCTTTTATGAAGAAAGTATCTGCTGTCCAAGAAGAGACTAATATTCTGCAGGAAGCTATGGATGAAGAAATTGATGAAACTGTGAGCTCATTGAATGAAAAAGATGAGGAGGAGAGCGAAGAACAAAAGGAGGAAGAGCGGATTAGCTACCCGTGCCCACCTTCTAATGAGAGTAACTCTTCAACTCATACATTGTTTAATTCCCCTTCGTGCTTACCGAAGGATGATTGCTATGATCCCTTGAATTTGTTTGAAATATCCCTTTTTGATGATGCGTGTTATGCTTGTGGCCAAGATGCCAATATGAATTATGCTTATGGAGATGAACTTGCTATAGTTCCTTATGTTAAACATGAAATTGTTGCTATTGCACCCACGCATGATAGTCCTATTATCCTTTTGAATTCTCCAAACTACACTATATTGGAGAAGTTTGTGCTTATTAAGGATTATATTGATGGGTTGCCTTTTACCATTGCACATGATGATTTTGATGAATGTAATATGCATGTGCTTGCTGCTCCTACTTGCAATTATTATGAGAGAGGAACTATATCTCCACCTCTCTATGTTTCCAACACGATGGAATTGCAAGAAACTGCTTATACTATGCATTGGCCTTTACTTGGTGTGCATGAATTGTTCTTTTATGACATGTCGATGCATAGGAAGAGAGTTAGACTTCGTCATTGCTTGATATATGTTACTTTGTGCTCACTACTAAATTACAAATCATTGTTAATTAAAATTGGCTTTGATATACCTTCGGATTCGGGTGGATCCATTACTTGAGCACTATATGCCTAGCTTAATGGCGATAAAGAAAGCGCTGCCAGGGAGACAACCCGGAAGTTTTAGAGAGTCATTTATTTATGTTGAGTGCTTTTATATAGTTTAAAAATGAAAAAAATAAATAGGGGAACCTAAAAACTTTTCAAAAAGGAAAGTGAAAGTGAGAGAGACAAGCATTGTTGAAGTGGGAGCTAGCCTTGAACTTTGTTCATGCTCACGGAAACTTTGTGAATCTTGATTACAGAAACCTTTCATCAAAAATAACTATCCCCTTATACAATTCCATTATATTATAAAAATAATGTGCCAAGGTTTGCCTTTAGGATATTTACAATGCTTGTTGGTTTGTACGGTGTAGGACAGAAACTTTGGCTGTAGTGCTCGATTTTACATTTTTAACTGGAACGTCAAATGGTTCTGATTCCTTTTGCACTGTCTTGATGTACACATTTTTTATTTTTCCTAATTTTGGTAGAACTTTTGGAGTGACATAAGTATGGTGAATGTTCATATTGTTACAGACTGTTCTGTTTTTGATGCATAGTTTGCTTGTTTTGATGAAACTATCAATTTATATCAGTGGATTAAGCCATGGAAAAACTATATTACAGTAAACACAATGCAAAAACAAAATATGAATTGGTTTTCTACAGTACTTAGAGTAGTAATTTGCTTTACTAATGGATCTTACCGAGTTTTCTGTTGAAATTTTGTGTGGATGAAGTGTCTAATCGAGGAAGTTTCGATATGAGGAAAAGGAAGAGAGGCAAGAGATCAAGCTTGGGGATGCCCGAGGCACCCCAAGTAAATATTCAAGGATACTCAAGCGTCTAAGCTTGGGGATGCCCCGGAAGGCATCCCCTCTTTCTTCAACAAGTATCGGTATGTTTTCGTATTCGTTTCGTTTATGCATTATGTGCAAGTCTTGGAGCGTCTTTTGCATTTAGTTTTCATTTTTATTTTATGCACCATGCTGGTATGAGATAGTCCTTGGTTGATTTATAGAATTCTCATTGCACTTCACTTAAATCTTTTGAGTATGGCTTTATAGAATGCTTCATGTGCTTCACGTATATCATTTGAAGTTTGGATTGCCTGTTTCTCTTCACATAGAAAACTACCATTTGTAGAATGCTCTTTTGCTTCATTTATATTTGTTAGAGCATGGGCATATCTTTTGTAGAAAGAATTAAACTCTCTTGCTTCATTTATATCTACTTAGAGAGATGACAGGAATTGGTCATTCACATGGTTAGTCATAAAATCTTACATAAACTTGTAGATCGCTGAATATGATATGTTTGATTCCTTGCAATAGTTTTGCGATATAAAGATGGTGATATTAGAGTCATTCTAGTGGGTGGTTGTGGATTGTAGAGACACTTGTGTTGAGATTTGCAAGTCCTGTAGCATGCACGTATGGTAACCGTTGTGTGACAAATTTGAAGCATGGGGTGTTTCTTTGATTGTCTTCCTTATGAGTGGCAGTCGGGGACGAGCGATGGTCTTTTCTACCAATCTATCCCCCTAGGGGCATGCGTAGTAGTACTTTACTTCGAGGGCTAATAAACTTTTACAATAAGTATATGAGTTCTTTATGACTAATGTGAGTCCATGGATTATACGCACTTTTACCTTTCCATTATTGCTAGCCTCTTCGGTACCGTGCATTGCCCTTTCTCACCTCGAGAGTTGCTGCAAACTTCACCGGTGCATCCAAACCCCGTGATATGATACGCTCTATCACACATAAGCCTCATTTTATCTTCCTCAAAACAGCCACCATACCTACCTATCATGGCATTTCCATAGCCATTCCGAGATATATTGCCATGCAACTTCCATCATCATCATATACATGACTTGAGCATTTATTGTCATATTGCTTTGCATGATTGTAAGATAGCTAGCATGATGTTTTCATGGATTGTCCGTTTTTTGATGTCATTGCTACGCTAGATCATTGCACATCCCGGTACACCGCCGGAGGCATTCATATACAGTCATATCTTTGTTCTAGTATCGAGTTGTAATATCGAGTTGTAAGTAAATAAAAGTGTGATGATCATCATTATAGAGCATTGCCCCATAAAAAAAAGAAAAAAAAGAAAAAAAAAAGGAAAGGCCGAAGAAGCCTAAATAAAAAAGGGGGCCAAAGAAGCCCATCCAAAAAGAAAAAAAAAGAAATGAAAAAAGAAAAAGAAAAGGGGCAATGTTACCATCCTTTTTCCACACTTGTGCTTCAAACTAGCACCATGTTCTTCATATAGATTGTCTCCTATGTTGTCACTTTCATATACTAGTGGGAATTTTCATTATAGAACTTGGCTTGTATATTCCAACGATGGGCTTCCTCAAATGCCCTAGGTCTTCATGAGCAAGCAAGTTGGATGCACACCCACTTAGTTTCTTTTGTTGAGATTTCATACACTTATAGCTCTTAGTGCATCCGTTGCATGGCAATCCCTACTCCTCACATTGATATCAATTGATGGGCATCTCCATAGCCCATTGATTAGCCGCGTCGATGTGAGACTTTCTCCTTTTTTTGTCTTCTCCATATAAACCTCCACCATTATATTCTATTCCACCTATAGTGCTATATCCATGGCTTGTGCTCATGTATTGCGTGAGGGTTGAAAAAGCTGAAGCGCGTTAAAAAGTATGAACCAATTGCTTGGCTCGTCATCGGGGTTGTGCATGATGGGGGCATTTTGTGTGACGAAAATGAAACATGGCCAAACTATATGATTTTGTAGGGATAAGCTTGCTTTGGCCTAGTTGTTTTGAAAAGACATGATTGCTTTATTGGTACGCTCGAAGTATTATTGTTTTTTATGTCAAATGATAGACTATTGCTTTGAATCACTCGTGTCTTAATATTCATGCCATGATTAGGTATTTGATCAAGATTATGCTAGGTAGCATTCCACATCAAAAATTATCTTTTTTATCATTTACCTACTCGAGGACGAGCAGGAATTAATCTTGGGGATGCTGATACGTCTCCGTCGTATCTATAATTTTTGATTGTTCCATGCCAATATTCTTCAACTTTCATATACTTTTGGCAACTTTTTATATTATTTTTTGGGACTAACATATTGATCCAGTGCCCAGTGCCAGTTCCTGTCTGTTGCATGTTTTATGTTTCGCAGAAACCCCATATCAAACGGAGTCCAAACGGGATAAAAATAGACGGGAGATTTTTTTTGGAATATTTGTGATTTTTGGGAAGTAAAATCAATGCGGAACAGTGTCTAAGGTGGCCACGGGATAGGGGGGCCGCCCCAGGGAGGCAGGTGCACCCTGGCCTCTCGTGGGCCACCCGTAAGGTAGTTGAAGCCCTTCTTTTGCCGCAAGAAAGCTAATTTTATGAGAAAAATATGGGCAAAAGATTCACCCCAATCGGAGTTATGGATCTCCGGATATTTAAGAAACGGTGAAGGGGTAGAATCTGAGAACGCAGAAACGGAGAGATAGATCCAATCTCGGAGGGGCTCTCGCCCCTCCCAAGCCATGGGAGCCAAGTACTAGAGGGGAAACCCTTCTCCCATCTAGGGAGGAGGTCAAGTAAGAAGAAGAGGGGGGCCTCTCTCCCCCTTGCTTTCGGGGGCGCCGGAACGCCGCCGGGGGCCATCATCATCACCGCGATCTTCACCAACACCACTGTCATCTTCACCAACATATCCATCACCTTCCCCCTTCTATATCCAGCGGTCCACTCTCCCGCAACCCGCTGTACCCTCTACTTGAACATGGTGCTTTATGCTTCATATTATTATCCAATGATGTGTTGCCATCCTATGATGTCTAAGTAGATTTTTGTTGTCCTATCGGTGATTGATGAATTGCTATGATTGGTTTAATTTGCTTGTGGTTATGTTGCTGTCCTATTGGGCCCTCCGTGTCGCGCAAGCGTGAGGGAGTACCATTGTAGGGTGTTGCAATATGTTCATGATTCGCTTATAGTGGGTTGCTTGAGTGACAGAAGCATAAACCCGAGTAAGGGGATTATTGCGTATGGGATAAAAGGGGACTTGATGCTTTAATGCTATGGTTGGGTTTTACCTTAATGAATCTTTAGTAGTTGTGGACGCTTGCTAGAGTTCCAATCATAAGTGCATATGATCCATGTAGAGAAAGTATGTTAGCTTATGCCTCTCCCACATAAAACTTGCTATCGGTCTAGTAACATAGTCAATTGCTTAGGGACACTTTCACAACTCCTACCACAACTTTTCCACACTCGCTATATTTACTTTATTGCATCTTTATCTAAACAGCCCCTACTTTTTATTTACGTGTTCTTTATTATCTTGCAAACCTATCCTATCACACCTACAAAGTACTTCTAGTTTCATACTTGTTCTAGGTAAAGCGAATGTCAAGCATGCGTAGAGTTGTATCGGTGGTCGATAGAACTTGAGGGAATATTTATTCTACCTTTAGCTCCTCGTTGGGTTCGACACTCTTACTTATCGAAAACTGTTGCGATCCCCTACACTTGTGGGTTATCAATGATGGTGACAAATCCCCCTCTCCGGAGCCCCGAATGGACTCCAGAACAGCCCTCCCGGTGAAGAACAGGAGGTGGCGGCGGCTCTGTATCATAAAGTGTGATGAAACTTCTTCTCTCTTTTTTTTGGGGAAAGAAAAATTATAGGCTTGGAATTTGGTCAGACAGTTGTCTGTGGGACCCACAAGGCATAGGGCACGCCCTGGAGGGTGGGTGCGTCCTATTACCTTGTGAGCAACTAGTGGCCCCCTCCGGTTGATCTTCGTTCTAGTGTTTTTTATTTATTCAATAAAAAATCACCACAAAGTTTCATCCGATTCCGAGAACTTTTATTTCTGCACAAAAACAACACCATGGTAGTTCTGCTAAAAACAATGTCAGTTTGGGTTAGTTTCATTCAAATTATGCAAATTTGAGTCCAAAACAATACCAAAAGTGTTTGGAAAAGTAGATACGATGGAGACGTATTAACTCCCCCAAGCTTAACTCATTGCTTGTCCTCAATCAATTCAGTTGATAAACTGAAAGTGATAAAGAAACTTTTTTAAAAATTCTTTTGTTCTTGTATCCGTATATAAACTTAAATAGCAACCAAGTTTGCAGCAAAGGTCATGAACTAATCATGTGAATGATAACACTTAGAACTCACGCTTACTTATATCAATGGCATAATCAACTAGTGAGCAATAATAACATACTTCAGATGCCAACAATTTTTCAAAATAATCAGGATATACTATGATAACATGGTACCTCGCTAGCCCTTTATGATACTGTAAAACATAAATGCAGAGCACTTCTGAAGTTCAAGCAACGTTTAACATTGTAATTCAGGACATATCTAACATTAACTAGAATCAATGCATATTAACCTAAGAATGACAATAGCGCTCTCAAAATTGGTGCTTTGAATGAGAAGGTGATGACTCAATAATAAAAGTGAATAACATGAAAGTAAATAGAAAGGCCCTTCACAGAGGGAAGCAGAGATTTGGAGCGGTGCCAGAGCTCAAAGCTTAAACAGAGATGAATACATTTTGAGTGGTGTGCTTTTCCTGTCAACGTCATGATAAAGGATTTCAATATCTTCCATGCTAAGTACACATTAACTGCGGTTCCCATGCAGACATGAAAAGTTTACTGCCCCACAACTATACAAACACAAGCCATGGCTAGCCTAATCCATGGGTGCCCTCCAAGAAATCAACTTTCTATGGGGAGTATGTTTTATTGTATTTTTCTTTATTTTTGTTTACAGGACTAGGCATCCCAATTACCAGCCTCTCTCGTGCAATGACAAGTAAATAAACACCCATCATGAGAATAACCCGCTTAGCATGGAAGATATTGACCACCTCGTCGCTCCATGAGCAGTACAGGCACACAAAACATATGCTTATTCGAATGACTAAGGGTGGCACATGCAAATTTACTTGAAACAACAGGGTAATACCATATGTAGGTAGATATGATGGACTCTTTTGGAACAACTTTGGGGTTTGAGGATTTTGCATGCACAAGAAGTATCCCCGCTTAGTACAGGCGAAGGTTAGCAAATAGATTGAGAAGCGTCCAACTAGAGAGTGACAACGGTCATAATCATGCATTGCGAATATTTAACATTGACTACGAGCATGAGTAGGATATAAACACCCTAAATATAAATATCATGAACCCATCGGTTTTGAATCAATTACATATGTGAACATGTGCCAAGTCAAGCCACTTGAATATTTCAGAGGAGGATACCATCCTAACATACTACATCATAACCATTTTAATGCATGTTGACACTCAAGATAATTCATTATCCACTCCTAACAACTTAAGCATGGCGTGAACAATTATGGTCTCTAATTGTCAGCACAAAGATGTTACTCATAATATGCTGAATCAATGATACTGAGTTAAATATATTTACAAAAAAACAAGATGAGTTCAAATCAACTTTTCCTTGCCACAGTCACTTCATCAAACTATCGTCATTATTTCCTTTCATTTGCACGACCGAATGATGTGAAAATAATAGTAGTGCAAGTGTGTCGTGGACTAAGCTGAAATCTGTAAACAATTTATTCAAACGAGAAGACAAGCTAATATTTGCTCTTTGTTAGATTAACAACAAAGCATATGAGTGAGAGCCACTCAACAATTCTAACATAGTCTTCTCTATACGACGACTCAAAGAAAAGAAAAGAAATTCAGAGAAACACACTAAAATATTTTTGGAGTTTTAGTTTTTCTAAAGAAACGAAGTAAAGAAGAACAATGAAAAGCGAGAAAAACTATTTACACCGAAGAACTTCTAACAAACGCCAAAAGAAGAAACAGGAAATCTTTTTGGGTTTTCTTTTCACTATTACTAACTAACTGACTAAGAAAGAAAACCGAAAAGAAGCAAGAGATTTTTGGGGTTTTCAAAGTTTTTCAAACACATAAAAGAAAAACAAAATAAATATAAGAATGGATATACAATGAAAATGATGAACACCGACAACTGAAATGAATGTGTGATACATGAATGTAATGTCAGTGAGAATACGTACTCCCCCAAGCTTAGGCTTTTGGTCTAACTAGACAATCACGACCGTTGGTCGGGATAATAGTCATAATGATAGCTTGCAGTGGTGTTCTGTGCTGCCTCATCAGCCAAACGGGCAACCTCTATTTCCTTGACACGTACCTCACCCTCATATACAAAATGCTTTTGTTTATTCTAAAAATCATGGAGAGCAGGCGCAGGAAAAATAACAGAGGCATCATGGTATTTATCAAATATTAGGTTGTAATACTATTTGTGAGTCTCATGTTTAACAAACTAATGGCTCTGTATTGCATTAAAGTCCAAATACTTATCAAGTAATATGGGATCATTGGGTATGGGAGAGACTCTGAGTCTCTCAACTACGCGAGATGCACAAATTCCTCCATATAAATCACCATCATCCGGGTTTTGGATCAGCCGAAGTGCAATAATTACCCCAAGGTTATAATGCCTACTACCATGTAATTAAGGCGGCATGAATAATGCTCAAATCAGGAGCACAAAGTGCACTATAGTCCTGCTTACCAACAATACATCTCCCATTAAAAATTGCAAAGTATCGAATAGTGGGAAAATGAATACTTTTTACTCTAGCTGTGTCACTCCTCTATCCTCACCATTGCAAAGACTACTAAGAAATTCCACATAATCAGATTTCCTCGGTTTGGCAAGCGAACCCCAATACAAAATTTTGCATGCATCACAAAATTATTCTAGAGACATACTATATGACTTATCATAAAGGTTGAATAAAACTCTAGAAGGACTGATACTTAAATTTTTGAGTGAATGTATCGGTGAGATGGTAATGCTGGGTACACTTATCTATGAGGAAAGCAGTCATCTCGGCATTCTCAATATATTGATCAAATTCTTCCTTGATGTCGGCACCTATCAAGAAAGTGTCGCACAACCACTGACACAATTTCAACTCGACACCTCATAGCAAACTTGCACGTGGCTCAAGATATGCTTGTGTTGCCGAGCCTTGGCTCGAGGAACTCTCTAAGGACCTCCTCCTCGAAGAACTCCTCCTAAAGAAGTTCATTTTATTGAGAAAATTTCTGAAATTTTTTTGGACCACAAAAAGATGTTAACAAAACTTAACATGATTGATAGGAACTACTCATATGAATTTCTAGAGGCTATATCAAGCATTCAAACTACTTAGAACTAAACAAATTCGACATGCAAGCTCATTTTTAGTAGCACCAATAGTAGCAAAATAAGCCAATTATAACCCACTAAAACAAAACTAATTGGAGCAATGGAGGAGTCACATACCAACGAGCAATCCCCCAAAATAGTTTTGGAAATGAAGCTTCGAGCAAAGAGGTCGAAAATATCAGTTATGGAAGCAAGAACAAGAGCTACCTCAATTTTTTCTGGAGGAAGAAGATGAAGTGGGCATCTGGACTAAGTGAGGGGGGCCACATGGGCCCACAAGGCATCATGGCGTGCCCGGGGGGTGGGTGCGCCCTGTAACCTTGTGAGCAAGAGGTGCACCCCCCGGGATGTGTCCAGTGCCAAAAACTCTTGAATATTCCAAAAAAAATCATGTTAAATTTTACGACATTGTGAGCACTTATATTTCCGGGTCATTTTGTATTGCACGGATAATTCAGAAAACAAGATAATTATGACATTTTACCTTATTAAACTATAAATAATAGAGGGTAAACTAAGATTACAGAAAGTTGTGCTTACGAAAATCCTCGACCACATGCCCCTAAAAATATCCATTAATAAGGTTGATCAAGGAAGCGACTTAATGGTGGACGGGGGCATTGGCTCCCTTTTTTGAAATGATTTAAAAATCATATTTCCAAGTTTCAAAAAAATCCAAAAAAATACGGTGGAAACTTAAACATATTCATGATGGATATGTGAATTTTCATTCAAATATATATGATTTGCAAGCAGCACAAAAAAATCCTGGCCCCATAATAAGGGTATATTGTTATGAAAATTTGTTTTTTTTTGTCTACGCCACGTATGAAAATATATTGTCATGAAAATTTTCTTGTATGTGTTATTCATGTATTTGTGTGTGTATAAATTTTTTCATAATTTTTTTGCACTGTGGAAATATGTTTTTTTATAAAGGGAGTCGATGCACCCGTCCACCGTTAGGCATTTCTAGGTTGATCAAGTCTTATTAACAAACAATTTTCGAGTAACATGAAACCAAAGAACTTCTGTATAGCACTAAGTTACCTCAATGGGGATATGCATTTCCCCAACAATAAGAGTTTGATATTTATTTTTCGAATTCGGAAGAGGAAATTCAAAACTTCTAATAGTGATTCTTATAATTCTTTCAATAGAGTTGATACTATTTGTTAAGCTTTGTTTCCTCGGAAAATATATGGTATGCTCACTACCATTGACATGAAACCTGACCTTGCTTTTTTGCAATTAGTAATAGACCATATAGTATTCAAAAAGGGTCTACCAAGGATAATTTACATGTTGTCGTCCTCGGGCATATCAAGAATAACAAAGTCTGTTAAGATAGTAACATTAACGGTAATTGCCTTTGGCTCCTAGGTGCATATGCACCCATTGTCGAAATACACATTTCAAAAGTTGAAAATTTTGGAACAAAAATCCCGCGTGTATATCCGGACATTTTATGTTCGTGCACAAGGTTTCAGTGAAAAATGACATTTTTTGTGGCTTGTGTAAAAGAGACAATTTATGATGCTTCATTCTAACTATTCACGAGGCATTTCTTTATCTTTTTTACACAAGCCACAAGAAACGTCGTTTTTCATCGAAACCTTGTGAACACACATAAAATGTCCGGATATACACGTGGAAGTTTTGTTCCGAATTTTTCAACTTTTCGAAATGTGTATTTCGACAATGGGTGCATATGCACCTAGGAGGCAAAACGCCACTCTCTAACATTAGCAACTACAATGGGAACATCCTCACAAATTCCAATAGGTATAGCAGTTGATTTATCAGCCATTTGCAAAGATATTTCAGTAGGTGTCAACTTGCTCAAATCAAGTCTTCTATATAAAGAGAAAGGCATAACACTAATACCGGCTCCTAAATCACACAAAGAAGTTTTGACATAATTGCTTTTGATGGAGCATGGTATAGTAGGTATTCCTGGATCTCCTAACTTCTCATGTATTTTTCCTTCAAATAAATAGTTTGCAAGCATGGTGGAGATCTCAACTTTAGGCATTTTCCTTTTATAGTGACTATATCTTTCATATATTTAGAATGTGGAGGCATTTTCAAAATGTTAGTCAAAGGTGTTTGCAAAAATACAGGTCTAAGCATTTAAACAAAATGATTAAAAGCCTCCTCATCTTTATATTTCACAGCCTTACTAGGGAATGGCATAGGTTTTTGAACCCATGGTTCTCTTTCTTTACTATGTTTCCTAGCAATGAAATCCTTTTTATCATATCTTTTAATTTTTAGGAGGTGGGTTAGCAAGCTCAACTTCAGGTTCTATTTCTACATCATTATCAGATTCTTTATTATTCTCTGGTGGAGCATCATTATGATCATCATTATCATTATCACTAGGCAAATGTTCATTACTAGTCTGTGTCTCAGCATCAAAAATAGAAACATCATTATTATTCTTAGAAGATTTTTCTACAACAGGTTCACTAGAAGCATGCAAAGTTCTATCCTTATTCTTATTCTTTTTCTTCTTCTTAGATGAACTAGGTGAATCAATATTAATTCTCTAAGAATCTTGCTCAATTCTTTTAGGATGACCTTCAGGATAAAGTGGATCCAGATTCATTTTACCACCTCTAGTCACTATTCTAACAACATGATCATTCATTATATTATTCGTCCCATTAAGAAAATCATTTTGTGACTTAGAAACTTGTTCCAATTGAGTGTGAACCATGGATGAATGTTTACATAAGACTTTAATATCATTATAAATTCTAAACATCATATCACTGAAACGTTCAATCATGATTGCATTATGTTTCAGTTGATTGCTTACATATCTATTAAAGTTTTCTTGCTTTGCAACAAAGTTATAAAATTCATCCAAGCACTGACTAGGAGATTCATTATAATGAATATCACCCTCATCAAATCTATAAAGATAATTTACCTCTACTTCTTGTTTCGGAATATCAAGTCCATGTATTTCTTCAATAGGTGGTAGATTCTTAACATCTCCAGATTTAATACCTTTCTCCTTCATAGATTTCTCTACTTCTTGCATATCTTCTGGGCTAAGGAGTAGAATACCTCTCTTCTTTGGATTTTGTTTAGGTGGTGGTTCAGGAAGGGTCCAATCATTAGCATTCCTTAATATATTATCCAATAATTCTTGAGCATGTTCAATAGTTCATTCCCTGAAATCACAGCCAACACAACTATCTAGGTAGTTCCTAGAAGCATTGGTTAGTCCATTATAAAAGATATCAAGTATTTTATTTTTCTTAAGAGGATGATCAGGCAAAGCATTTAATAATTGCGGAAGTCTCCCCCAAGCTTGAGGGATATTCTCTTCTTCAATTTGCACAAAGTTGTAAATTTCCTATAAGGCAGCTTGTTCTTATGAGCAGAAAAATATTTTTCAGTGAGTAATATATCATATCATGGGGACTACGCACACAACCAGGAGCAAGAGCATTAAACCGTTCTTTAGCGTCACCCTTTAATGAGAAAGGAAACAACTTAAGAATATAGTAGTAGCAAAGTTTTTCCTCATGAGCAAATAGGGTGACAATGTCATTCAATTTATTAAGATGTACCACAACATTTTCATATTCATAACCATGAAAGTGATCACATTCTACCAAATTAATAAGTTCATGATTAACAGAGAATTCATAATCCTTATCGGTAACAAAGATAGGAGAAGTAGCAAACTTAGGATCATATTTCATTCTCTCTATCATAGCTTTTTCTTTCAGCTTAATCAGTAATTTCTTAAGACCATCTCTATCATTAAAAGCAAGAAATCCTCTAGCAATCTCTCCATCCATAACATAACCCTCAGGTACCTTAGGCATTTCAAATCAAGTAGGAGGGCTAGGCATAACATTTGAATCATATTTTTCATCGGTTTCAACATTCTCAAGTTCTTTACCTTTAGCAAGTTGTTCATCAAGAAATTCACCTAGTGGCACAGTTTCGTTAAGCAAAGTACTAGTATCATCACGAGTATCATTCATAACAGAACTAGTATCATCAACTTCTTGTGACATATCAGATTGAATAGCAGGTGGTGGTGTCGCAAGTTTACTTGAATCAGAAGGTGAATCAAGTGCGGAGCTATATGGCAGTTTCTTACATCTCCTCGTCTTAGAAGGTATGATCTTGGTCTTAGCGTCTTTCAGATTCTTCATAGTGATCAACATATATAATTCCCAAATGAACTCAATAAATAAAGCTATTCCCCCCGGCAACAGAGCCAGAAAAAGGTCTTGATAACCCACAAGTATAGACTATGAGAAACGAAATGTAACGACTTCTATCCCAAGTATACTATATACGTATGATTCCCGGTGATTCTGTCATGATGAGCCAAGATGATCGAATATGACAATTTGATATGCAATGTGGTGATGCTATGGCTATTGCTTACAAGCTCTTTGTTTTTTCTTTGCTTAAAAGCTTTTTTTATAAGGCCACTTATGCAAAATGCTCAAACAAGATAGCAATGATGTATATGTGGGAACAATCATACGACACAAGAGATGATACCAAGATGAGATATGTATGCAATTAAGCTATGTGGAACAAGTATCACTGATGTGCACAAGTAACATTTCCCGACAATACTCAAATGGTTAGTCTCGATAGGAAAGTGACGCAAAATGGGCTCGGGGTTAACAATGCAATGGCAAGGGAGAATGTACAATGATGTCGTCGAGGTTACCGTCCTTGCTTACGGTTGGTGGTGTTAAAACGGTGAAGTGGTCCTTGTCGATGAGGAAGTCGTGGCGAATATGAGCGGTGGTGATGTCGGTGACAATCCGTACGTAAGTAGTCAAAACATGTTAGGAAATGGAAACCGCAACTCAAGTTCTCAAGAACAAACAGTCAAAATCATAGGTGGTAGCGGGTAAGTGATGGTGGTTGTAGAAAGCGGTGGTGGTATGCGGAAGCCAAGGGGATTGCGGGGGTGTAATGAAGGGTTTTGGAGTTGGTAATGCGAACCTATGGACGGTGGCTGAAAATTTCTGTTGAAAAATCCAGTTTCGTCAGGGTTCATCGGACGTCCGGTGGTTGTCGGGCAGCCGGTGGCTGTTGGACGTCCGATCACTATCGGATGTCCGGTGACTGGGGAAAATCTGGTCGTGATGAACTCGAGGATTCCGTGGACAAAAGAAAATTGGGACCAAAATTGGAATAATTTTGTGGATGGAAACGATGGGAAGGACGGGGGAAAGCTAGATCCACCTGAAACACATCAAATCCAACAAAACATCATCAAACCAACAAATCACAAAAAAAATGGTATGGCTATTTTTGTGGGGATTTTCAAAATTGGGACAAAACACATCAAAATTAGGCTAGAAAACAATGGGGGAGACTCCAAAATCGTGATCAACGTGGCTCAATGGGGACGGACACAAGGCCGCATTGGGTGGCTGCCGCGGTCTGGACAGCGCGGTCCGGACTGATGCAAGAGGTTTGAGGGTTGGTGTTGGATGCCCTTAGGGAAAGTCCAATGCGCGACCCCAAATGGCCTGGCCGTGTTCGTTTGGGGGTAAACAGACAGAACAAGCGGCCCAATGCGCGGGAGCAAACAGACCAATGTCCATTTTTTGGTCTGCTTTTGACCCATCCTCGACCCAACTTTGGGTCGCGTGTGCAGCAAAATGGACGGGCGGGGCGCATGCCCTTGTCCTCCCCTGGCACGCCCGTCGGTGGCACAGACACCCCTTTTCTCTTCCCCTGCCCTTCCTTCGCCCTCCGCCCCTCGCCATCGCCGCCGCCACCCCCATTCCCGACCGCGTCGCCTTCCACCAAGACCGTCCAAACCATGACCACGCCATGGCATAGCCGCCCCACGCCCGCGTTTCGGAAAGCTTTTTGCCGGCATTCGTGGTTCCTTGTTGCAGGTAGGAGAGAAACTACGGCCGCCGACGTCGCCCGTCGACACCAATAACTTTCGGCGGGTCGTGCATTGCCACAAGGCGCCCACCACCACCACCGACCCCAAACCTTGCCTTGTTGCCTGCGAGGGGAGCACGACTGCACTTTCCGGTCGGGTCTCCACCACGACCGTAAGGCGTTCGACACTTTGCTCACAAAGTACAATGGATAGCGGGGATGAGTATTTCTTTCACAACTCCATTTGCTCATCGGATTTTCCTTGTGTGGCTGCATTGGTCGTTCATGACCACATTAGTAGGAAGCGGCCTTGGTTCAGGGGATCAATCCCCGGCCATGCTCTGGCCTTGAACTGTAATAGGGAGAAAGGCCATACCCTTCTCTATGCCGATTACCTTGGGAATGTTGCACTCTCAAACCACATCAATTTCGTCACCGATTTCGAATGAGGATACATATGTTCAATCGTATTCGGGAGGGAATGGTAGGATATGACCCATACTTTGAGTGCAAAGAGGATGCCCTTGTCCAGATGTCAACGTTGAGATCAATGGCCACAATTACAACAAGGGGTATTACCTAGCTGATGGTATCTATCCTCAATGGTCAGCTCTTGTGAAGACCATACCCAATCTGCAAGGAGAGAAGAGACAGAGGTTTGCCCAAATACAGGACAGTGTTAGGAATGATGTGGAGTGTGCTTTTGGTGTCCTTCAATCTCGATGGGGTATCGTTCAAAACCCTGCATTGACATGGAGCACTCAGAAGCTTTGGGAGGTGATTACTACTTGTGTGATCATGCACAACATGATCATGGAGAATGAGCACGGTGATAGCATATACGACCAAGGGTTTGATTCCAGGGTGAAAATGTTGAGCCTGAGCAGCAACCTCCTACAACATTTCAACAGTTTGTCCAATTTCATCGTGAAATGCGTGATTGACAGTCATGTACAGCTCCTAGATGACGGGAATGTATCCGCTGCACCCGCACTTGTGGTGCTACCGGTGCACCGGATGCCGTAGAAAATTTGAAAAAAACTGGAAAAAAAATCCAGCACGTTAACGCAATATTAATGTATGATGTCACAAGATTTTGTATAAAAATTTGAAATATTTTTTGAGATATAAAAATGACAAATTTGACATCAGTGTGATAATGGGCCAAATCTAAAGCCCAAGTTCTTAGCGTACTATTCAGTGTCGAAATTGTCATTTTTGTTTTTCAAGTTATGTTTGAAATTTTGACTTCAAATTTTGTGACAACCTACACTGATGTTGTGTGAGTATGCTATTTTTTCAGAATTTTTTGAACATTTTAAAAGCACAATGTGAGTTTG
>NC_041389.1:100510800-100512346 GCF_002162155.2 Triticum dicoccoides | reverse complement strand
CTTGGTTGCGCACATGTGGACTCACATTGACAATCAATAGATATATAGGTTTATTTTTTTATGATAACAGATTTCGATTGGGTTGTAAGACTAAATGGTATTGTTTTTATTTTGATTGGGTTGTAAAACTGTTTCAGACGTGGAACTATTTGCTATGTTTGATTTGAACTATTTGCTATACTTGATTTTTAGTATAAATGACCTCGGGATGAGATGTGGCCGGAATGCGGCCGCGCTTTGGACTTATGGCCGGCACATCCACATATCCGGATGAATACGGCTTCATTGTCATCCACAAACACAGACAAAAACTCCACAAACCGTTTAGGTCCTGCGTTGGAGTTGCCTTTAGTCATGTGTCGACCATCTATCTTATATGGGTGTGAGGCACCAGACCCGAGGCAAGGCAGAAGAGGGATGATGCTGCCGAGACAAGTATGGTCTCTGTCTCTCTGAGATGGAGTAGGGCTGCATGCTGTCGCCGATCTCGAGGTTGACCAGCCAGCCAGCTGAGAAGCAGCTCGGTCGACTCATGATGCAAAAAAACAAGTTCAGCAAACAACAACCGAATGGCAGACAGACACATGCCTACGTGTACGCTACGTGGTATACATGGAACAGTACTCCACGTAGGAGTAGTAGGGATAACAGCTGTGTGTACTAGTACGTCTTCGCGCCATCTTCTACGTACGATGGCTCTGCAAAGAGAGTTGAGACGTTGCACTAATTCTTCTTTTAGTTGCCTATATATGCTTGCTTAGAATAATCGACAATATGATTGCTCAATTGCAGTTACTATCTAACTTTTTATTTAGCGCTAGCTTATTTGGCTCCAGTGTTTAGGTTTCCAATTCACCCTTCCCGGTATATTGATTTTTCTTAAATGGAGGATAACCTACGGGCTCTACATCAATCGATACACACAATCGTATATTATTTATTAAGAGTTGCAACATGATATAAATATTCTAGTTTTAACCATGACTTAGCTGCACATATAAATGTGATTGTGTAAATAAATATTTATAAAATACTATGCATGATTTACCTACCTAAATTAAAAAAACGATGCAAAAAACAGTGATGGGGAGGGGGGGGGGGACGGAGAAAGGGAGGAGGGAACATACGTAAGGTTGAATGAAGCACTCTGCATGGCAGGAAAAGAAACATTATTCCTTTTCTTAAATTCTAGAGAGTAAACGTAATGTTGACCTTTGAACCCGAACAAATTGGCTTATAAAAAGTAAAGAAAATTAGGTATAAGGCCATCCACATTTGACCTGCCTCGTGGCAACAATTATACCACGAAATGCATGTAATCGTGGACCATAATCCACGAATCGAGCTAGACGTGACCTAACAATGAGCGAAGGACTTCAATACAATGCGTTCAAAAAGGAATGGTCTCTCACACATCGATGTTGGTTGATCCAACCATAAAGTCAAGCTAGGGCTATCACCATTGAAGGAGATCTTCCGGCTAACATCTTGTACATGTAAACGACGTATAGAGGTCAACGCTGCATGATCTATCGCCGAAAGCTAA
>NC_041389.1:100451818-100510599 GCF_002162155.2 Triticum dicoccoides | reverse complement strand
CAAAGAAAACGTAGGCATGATCTCAATTGTGTAGTGGTGGATCTAGTAGGCCGCGTCACGAAGCCACATGCTGGATCAGGTAGGCCTTGTCGCTTCCATAGTGCACCAGCCCCACATCAACTGTTGTCGATCCCATAGTAGTGCTAACTTGTGCATACGTCCACTAGATCCATGCGCTACAACCACCATGTCAATGAGCTGACCACCGTCGTTTCCAACGACTAGGTCAACCACCGCACCAACGAAAGAGGAATCCACCGGGATCGTCTATGCAAGGCTAATAAAATGCATGCGGCAGAGACCAACAACGACGATGGTGAAGGGGGAGGGGACTAGACAAGTGGCCCTACCCTATGTCGGCTGGAAGGAGCAACACAAAGTGGTCAATTCTATCTGGTTTGATGCTAATGTTGCATGTATACTGATTGTTGCATGATGTTGGAATGGTTAGCCTGATTTTCTGCAGTGCATCAAATGGCACAAAACACACATTTAATTGGCTTCAAGTACTTCTTTATGTAGATAGCTTATGCTATTGACAAGAAAATTGGGTATTTGAAATTGCAGAGGTGTGAGAGCCTGGCTTGATAGGAATGATAGACTACTCATATCAATAAGGAATTCCTTCTTTTCTCGAAGCTCATTTGAAAAGAATTTCAAAGTTAAGTGTGCTTGACTTGGAGCGATTTGAGGATGGGTGACCGATCAAGAAGTTGATCCCGGGTGTGCATGATTGAGGAAAAAATGCGCAGGAAAAACTAGTGTTGATCTGTGAGGCAAGTCTAGACCCCGCCAAGTGTAACGGCCGGGAACCGGTGGCTATGACTGGGGCGTTACAATTGGTATCAGAACTGACCCTCACGGTTACACGGGCATGTTCGGGTCAGATGCGCGAACATGTGACGCATGACACGTGTGGCCCATTGTGGCACATGGCATGAGAAATTTGCCGGAGTGGACGCAAATATGTGTGCCAAGAGGGAACGTCCTCATGGGCCGACGAGGACGTCGGTTCCTTTAAATGGGGGTGTATGTGAGAGCCTAGCTTGATAGAAATGATAGACTACTCATATCAATAAGGAGTTCCTTCTTTTCTGGGGCCCATTCGAAAAGAACTCAAAGTTAAGTGTACTTGGCATGGAATGATTTGAGGATGAGTGACCGACCGGGAAGCGGGTGTGAATGAGTGAGGACAAAGTGTGCAGGAAAGACTGGTGTTGGTCTGTGAGGCCAGTCTAGATCCCACCAGATTTAATGGCCGGAAACCGGTGGCTATGACCGCGGCGTTACAAGAGGGTCGGTGATGTCTCGATTTGAAGGATTGGTTTTGAATACTTGATTTCACAACTCCTGAAGGTGTGTGGTTTTTGAGGTTTTGGTGGATTAGGTTTGTTTTGATTCAAGATATTCCAAACATATCGAAGAATATTGTAGGATTGCAAAGTCATGCCATCACCTAGGATTTTCCTCCAAAGTTTGTTTCTCCGGTGTAAAAAAACATGAGAATCTTTCAAAGAGGTTGAAATAAATGAAAGTTAAATTTTACCATAAAATGTAATGCATGGCAATCCCTGTGAGATCTACTTTTTAGACGGTGGTATCTGCATCTTGCAAAGTTGCAAAATATACACGACCAAAACCTTTTTCAAATGATGTCCAAGATGTTGTCGTTGAACGGGTGACAAAAGACAAGAGTATGGCACACCGTGGGTAACATCGCGGAATTTCGCCGCACATCATGGTAGCGCGATAAACTGCAATACTTACAGTCACACACAGATTCACAAATATCAAACATTTACGCATCCTCCAGCTACCAAGACAACACCCTAAAGAAGGATGCAACATTCATACGACATTGTTATCAAAGTTCCCCTCCCCACTTCCTAGTTTCAAGACAACGTCTTCAGAAAGGAGATGACGTGCAAGTGTTGTCGGTTCCCACTAAAATCTGTGAATTGTAATTCTTAAAATCAAACAACAAAAAGGTTGCACCGGTTGGTAAACGTGAATAACAAGCTCTCCCGCGACCGCGCAGCCGCCGCGGGCGGCCGGCCACGCCCATCCTCCTCCCCGCGCGCCTCCCCCTCCCTCTTCCTCCCTGCCGCCATCGCCGACGTCCGCTGCGGGCCTGGCCCGGGCGACGTTGGTGGCGGCGGCCCCCTGGACTTTCCCCTCTCGGGGTCCGCCGACGCGGGACGGGGCGACCCCGGGCGGTGTCTTTAGGCGGTGGCGGTCCCGCGCGGCGGCGGGGGTCCCTGGCGCGAGCGGGGGCGGACTTCTGGACGGCGGCGTCGCCGTTGGCGGCGGGGGCGACGCGGCGGCGCGGTCTGGCGGCACCCGCTCGGCCCAAATTTGGGCCCTTCGGGCCCCATCTGGGCTTGGGCGGGCCGGCGGCGGGGTGGGTCTGCTTCGTGGCTTCTGGGAGGCGGGGAAGAGGCGATGAGCGGCAGGGCGCTAGCGGCGCCAACGCCGGCTTGCTGCAGCGTGGCGGCGGGGCTTAGCGGGCCCATTTTGGGCCTGGCCGGGCCAGGGGTGGCCTGGCATGCCCTGCTGCCGCGTCGGACGGCTACCGCGATAGTGCCGGAGGTTCTGGCCTCCTGCACGACGGCGGTGGAGGTGGTTCCCTCCCGTTCGGCTTCGGTGGTGCTTCTCCCTCCGCGGGGTGCTTCTCTCCGGTCCTCTTGGGCTCGTGTTGGTGTTCGTAGTGAGGCGGCGTGGGTGGCGGCGCAACCGCATTGGCGCATGGTGGTGGGCGGCTGTCTGGCTGGTCGGCTCCGGTCCGTTGGGCGGTGGGGTTGGAGTGCGGGAGAAATCCTTGCCGGTTCTTCGGCTCCGATGCGGTGACACCTGCGGGTGCCACCATTCCTTCCTGAAGGGTGTCGGTGATATCCACCCCCACCTCCCTCCGCGTGCCGGGGAAAACCCTAGGACAAGTCCGGGCAGCAGCGTCGGCGGCGTCGCATTCCTTCTTGGAGGTGTTGCTTGGTGCGCGGCTGTGGTGGTTTGTTTCTGGAGGGCGTAGCGGTGGCAGGTCATCCTTGCTTTGTCGAGTTGCGTTGTTGGCATTAGTTTCTTCTTCTTCTTTTTTTGGGCTTGATGTGTTGTTCGCCCCAGCGTCCTTTGTATCGGTGTTGGTTGCTTTGGAATACAATACGGGGGGAAACCCTTTTTGGTAAAATCAAACAATCCACATCTAAACTTGCAAAGAATTGAAATCCTCATATTTCCATTGGAAAAAAAAACATTACTAGTATCAACCAAGACAAAAATTCATGAAGTAGTCTAGTACTATCAATACTAACATTTACCATCAAGTTACATTATGAGATTTGGAAGAAAAAAATGGACCCCATCCCTGCACACTACAAGACTACACCAAGCTGTACAAAGGAGACAGTCCATCACATTTCACCAGTACTATTCTGCTAGTGCCAGCATAAAAAACCAAAACAAGCAATAGGAAACAAAACCACATATGTTTCTTTGACCAGATCAGGAGATGTGTATGCGTGGCTGCTACTGTGTGCTGTGTGATGCATGGGAAGATATCCTTGTGTTTGCTTCTTTGTCTTTGTGCAGTGCTGCCCTGCCCTGTGAGCAGCTAGGGCCACACCCCTGCCATTGATGCAAGCAAGGCCATCTTTGTTTCAGGCTTTCAGTTGAGACTCCCAGCTGTACACATCCTCCCAACTGCCATACCTCATCACTCTCCTAGCTTTCTTTCTCATGTATGACACCTACATTTATTCCCCCAAGGTAATTTTCTCATTTTCCTGTGGAGCTTTGTTTTGCTGTTTCCCTTGAAATTCCTGTAACACCTGAATTCACAACAACACATAATTATAATTAACTCGTTGTTAATAAAATTTCTTTGAAATAATTCTAACTTTTTACTGCGGATCATTATACAGTACACATAGTCTAAAATAATTAGTTCTTCTTTGCTAGGGCCAGGCAGCAAGCAGGCAGGCAGCCGTCCAGCCAGTGAGGTGCCCACACACTTCTAGGTAGGAGTACTCTTTTGAACCAACAGAATTCTAACCAAGCTTTGTCCCCAAGCCTGTTTTTGACCGCATTGGTGACTGAGAAGCTATACAGGTATTTTAATCCTTTTTCCAGGATCATGATCTCCATCCATCCAGCAATGGGCCACCAAGATTCAGAAGGGAGGCAGATAGTATATTCTCTCTGCGCTTCAGATGCAAGTTACCATTGGTTGATGGACCATGTATTGTAGGTTATCTTCTATTTAGTCACCTCAACATTGTAACAGTTGATTTGCTCAAGAATATGTATGATTTGATCTGTCCCATTCTTCTTGACCAGCTCGATTTCTTAGGTCTTGTAGGTGATAAAATTAAGAGTTGGATTGTACAGAATGAAAATCAACATGTGTTGTGCTGACTCTAGGAATCAGGTCTGGAATAGGTGCGCAGATCTTTATAATAGATATTGTGCCTAGGATCACATAAGATAGGATTGCCAGCTACAAAAATTATGAATCAAGAGGTATGACTTAATCTAGATCTTATATCGGATCTGGATTGAAGAGATCCTACCAATATCGTAGAATCCGAATGAACAAGCATTATATTGGTATAAGCTACTGGTTACTGCCATATCCCAAACCATGAACAAACTAGTTGTTCCCAAGGATCATGTAAGCGCTAATATGCTTCTCTAAATGGAAACACCATGTTTATGAACACTTTGAATTTTTTTTAACCCGAACTATATATTTTTCACAGAAAACAAGTACTTAGAGTTCTATCTTCCATGCACTAGCCTAACTCAAATGGAGGTTCCTTGATAAGAACTGAATGGACGAAGAGAAAAAACACTTGAATGAGAATAGTAAGATTTGTGTCCATGCTTCGATGCAGAAGAGCCCCTTTTCATTTTTATAACTAACAAAATTAAAGAAAGAAAACCAAGCAATGAAGGAGAGAGGGGATGCATGCAGGGGCAGGAGTGCAGGACGGTGGTGCCTCAGAAAGTCACTCCATTGCCCATGGGGGCATTTTCATTGCCCCAGTGCAGGGGCAAGAGGGAAAGATGCAAAAGCTCTTTTTACCAGCTGTAAGGCAGTGTGCCATGCAAGACCTGCATTAGTTAGTGGATGAGGCCACAAGACCAGCTTTAGGGTTTAGGGTTTAAGCCAAGAGGAGAAAGAAAGGGCTCTCCATATGAAAAGATACCATCATTATTGTTTCCATGAATGTGGTGTAATATATGTGGCATGTGTTTGTTCATCTTTTCAGCAAGAGCATCTTGAGTCCTGACACCTTCTAGTGGTGCTGGTGTCTTCACCCAAGAATATGGAATTAGTCTGTATTATATTTGAATATACTACTGAATCAAGCTCACAGGTTTTAATTCTGATGACATTTTACTAAAAGATTCTTGCATTGATTATCCCATACTGAAATCTTGGTCTATCCAGGACTGATAGATATTCTGCTCATCCAAATGCACATCATGATCAGGTTTATGCATTTCCCAGGAATTGTCATTTTTTGAAGCTACATTTATATTGTTCAAATGCCACAACTTCTTGTAAACGACTTCTCTTAAGAAGTCCCAATTATCTACTGCACCTTCCTTTGTGGTGTGCTCCACTAAGTGTTAGAAATGTCAAGCTCCTTAATCTTTAGGCAATTATTGATACAAAGTACTAAACTCATGTCTCTTGTGCACTAATACCATTCATGCGCAACACTAGTCACTCTTCCAACAGCACACACTGATGCGATGCTTTCATTAACATGCCCACTAATAATTACAAAAAGGATGCAATGTACTTACCCTTAGGTACTTACTGATCATGTGGACGAGAACTTACTTTACAAACCACATAATCTTCTACTACATTGCTTTAAATGCAATGAAACCCAGCACAAAACAATGCAATTATGCAAATGTTATTGTTTGTTCACTAATAGGGGATTTGCAATATGGAATCAAGCAAGTGCCATTCAAAGCTGGTCGCAATGTAACAGGAAAAGTTGTCTTGGATTCTCATCTCTGCAGAAAGGGAGAGGAAGAGAAGGAGAAAACATTGGCACAGCACTGAATGAATGGCACTGAAAAACCTGCAGCTGCTGCAGCAGAACTGATCAAGAAACCCACAGGGTCATCAAGGCCAACACATGCACACATACATACACAAAATTCACCAATCTGATCCCATTTCTCAAGAACAGAAGCAGATGTTACAGAAGTTACAACTACTCCCCAAGGAGATTGTCACAAACTAATGTAACCCATCCATCCGCAAGTACAGTGCAGTGCATCTTAGTGGAACACCACTCACCGATCACACATCCACTTGCAACCTTTTTCTTCTTGGCTCTATAAACAATGGCCAAACCCCCAGCCTTTCAGTGCTACTACTGCATCCAACAGCTAGCATCTCACCATATGCAACGTAAGATGGCATCCACCACTATGGCAATACCAAAAACAGTACAGATTTGGGGTGAATTTCTCACAGGAAATGTGCTCCATTTGGGCACCGGAATTGGGCTCCAGTGAAGCTCTCCTCTCCTTAGGAAAGCTCAGCCCAGCCCTTATCTTCGCTCATCGCTTACCCCTCTCACAAACCAATCCAAACCAATCCAACAGCATTGCCAATGCCAACCATGGCAATGGCTCTGAAAGAACCTAAACAAATTTGAACAAGGAAAAAACAAAATGAAGATCCAAACCAAGCCCCCTTAGACATCTGACAAAAAATTGCGTGTCCCCGGCGGTGCTAGCTTCTCAATGGATTCCCGGCGGCTCCAGTCTGATCCGCTTGTTCATCTCCGACACCGCTGCCATGAAGGCAGCAGTGTCGGCAACATCGTCAACAAGAACAGAATCATATGTACTGGTGGCAACTTCATTGGAGTCTGAACATGGCAATGATCTCTTGCCATTGCTCTTTCTGTTTCTCAAGTCGCCAACCATCATGCTGTAGCAGGCATGTACATGCTCCTGATCAATGAAACAGACAAAGGTTGTTCAAACCCAATGCTCATTTCATCATCCAAATGAAACATTACTATGATCAAAGTGATGCAAAAGGGTTATTTATTTAGTTTGTGCAAGAAACCTTCTCAATGGGGCATGGTGGAGATAGATTGTCCATCTTGGACTCCAGTGCTTCTTTGGTCAGTAGAGCTCCATAGGATGCAGCCAAGATTGCAGCTGCAGCCACAGTAGATGGCCTGTAATCCAGCACACTGCCGGCTGCATGAACACAGCACGAATCAATCAGACAAAATGCAAGAAAGGTCGCAAGATTTCTTTTCAGAAGGTGTGCAGGACGAAGATGAACCTTCGGCTGTGGCAAAGATGAAGCCGATGGACTTGAGGGCGACGCGGGCAGGGTCATGCCCGCCGCCGCCGCGGCCGTCGTGCCGGTCGAGACGGGAGGAGAAGCAGGGAAGGTAGTCGAAGGGCGTAACGGCGGCCATGCGCCAGCCGAGCGTGGACAGGACGAGCAGCTCCATCCGGCGGACGGAGGCGGAACAGAACTCGTAGCCGCCGCCGGCGTCGAGCTCCGACAGCGCCGGCGCGCAGTACTCCTCCATCTTGGCCGCCACGGAGACGCAGGCCACGGACAGGAGCCGCGCCGCCCACGGCATGGCCGCCCTCTGCACCAAGGCACGCACACAACCACATCATCCTCCCGTTCCTAAGAAGCAGAGAGGCTAAATTTGTTTTACGGCGGCGGTGCGGTGATTGATTACATCGACGCGTCGCCGGAGGAAGAAGCGGTCGAAGTAGGCGATGGCCAGGTACGCCGTGCGGTGGCCGAACCCGAAGCAGCCCCGCGTCTGCAAATGCAAATCAGGTGCCGGTTCCAATGGCGTCAGTGACCGATCGATCGATGCTCGCACCGAGGAACTAATCGGGAGAGCGAGGAGCTGAGTGAGTGCTCACTTCAAGGATCCATTTGACGGCGGCGAGGCGCGCCTGCAGGAACCAGTCCTCGGAGGCGGCCGACGAGCAGTCGGCGTCGCCCGAGTCGGAGGAGGAGCAGAAGCTGGCCTCCTTGGAGACCAGCTGCTCCACGTACTCATCATCGCCGTCCTCATCGTCGGCGGCGGCGCCGCCGCCGACATAGAACAAGAAGAGGTCGCCGTCGTCCACGACGCCGTCCCCGAGCTCGGCGCCGTCTTCGGGGCAAGTGAGCGAGAAGGCGCACGACTCGTAGTCCTCCGCCTCCTCCATCCCCGGCATCTCGCCTCGCCTCTCGTTACTGCAACCAGCCAGTAGCTGACTCGCCGTGCTAAGAGATGTGTCAAGCTTAAGCAAGAAGCATGGACGAGAGAGAGCCGCGTTCTCTGACGCTCGTCTCCTACGGCGGTCAGCGGCGGCGGCGGCGGCCGGACTGAGAGCAGAGTGGGGAGTGAGAGTGAAGAGACGAGGAGGCTCCTCCCTTCTATTTAAGTGCCACTCGTTTCATCAAAATTTTCCTTCTTTTTTTACTGCTCCTTTCACATGCCGCTAGCCAATGGCATTCTTGGATAGTTACGGCGATGGATAAATCCAACGGGAAATGGGATGAGATGAGATTCATGGGTACGATGGTACGTCTGAGTGAATCTAAAAGTGTATCCGTGTATTTACGCATGTGTCAAGACTTTATCAAGGGGGTATTTACTCGGCGATGATAGAGCCTAATAAACACATAATGGATGCTCATGTTAGTACTGTGGTGCCTAGGCAAAGGACGTCCTCTCTACCGGGTGCACGGATCTGGCAGTTTGGATACGGAAAATAGGACGAAAACAACTATGTACGTGGTTTCGTATTTCGAATTTTAGCAAGTTTACTATGCGGTTAACTTTGGTTATTTCTCGGTAGAAGAAAAGGATGAAGATAAAAAATTCCAGCAATTCTTATTTTTTCTGAAACGACATACACACATCTACACTCACCCCTATGGACGCAGCATGCACATCCCCTATGTGTTTTCGGATTCTTGAATTCCAGTCACTTCATATTGTTGTGTTTGTTTGTTTTCTTAAAGGATGATGACCTCTGACCTCTACATCTGGATGATGCATGCAGTCATTTTATTTACTATTCACAAAAACCTTACAAAGTATTACATCAGTAAGTCCGAAGCCATCATTTTGGCAACATCCGTCGCTACTCCTATCCACTTGATGAAGGGGTGCCGAATGTCCGAACCAAATATCAAACAGACCTCGCACGAAAACCTAACATCTAAAGCCATAGGCCCAACCAAGCCTCTTGTCGGGTCTGGGGTAAACACCAATCCGGTGCACTCTCAGCGGGCACGGCATGCGCCTGCTGCAGAGGCCGTCGCCACCATCTTCCACCGGCTCATCTTATTCAGAGCAGGTACTGACGCATCCACCTTGCCAGACCTGTCATCGACGCCACCACGACGCCAGACAGCGCCCCCGCCCTGCGCGAGTCCATCATCTCACGCCTGTCCCTGCTGCGCCACGCCGCCGAGACTCATTGTCGTCGACGCAGTAGATGTACACCGCTCCACTTCTTGCGTCCTTCGTCCAGCAGCTGCTCCAAAACAATGCCCTCGTGAGGAAGAGTGACACCAAGAGCGTCGCCATTGTCCGATCCGGGAGTTGTTGTGTTTTTTTTTTGATAAATAAACAGATCCAAAAAATCACGTAATTCAAATGAAAATAGTCATCGAGATGTCTCTTTATAATCGTGATCCGGTTGTATTAGGTGCGACCGCCTCTTAGATTGGCTCTTTGCGTGCTTTATGAGACACCTATCTCATTAGATAAGGCACTAATAGAGCACGAATCGTAAGGTTGATGAACTTTTTTCAAAAAGGAGGGTATCTCGGCCTCTGCATCACATGATGCACACAATCATATGTTATTAAACGTGAAATAAGTTCAAGCCACCGAGTACTTGACAATAAAACAAATAAATGGAAAATGCGACCACAAGCAGTTGAACCGAAGATTACATAGCTCATCCACATAATCTACGATTGGCTTGCGAGCCAAACTGGTTGAACAAACCCCGCACAACCATTTCCAGCCGGCTGCACCCACAGGCCATAAGCGCCCACTCATCCACATGTTGCAGTGCTGACCACATACAGATTAAAAGTGTAACTCTGTAGATAACCTATAAGAAATTAGAAGAAGATGGTATGTTAAAGAAAAAATGCTTCTGGCAATTCCATGTTGCCCGGAGAATGGCATAAACTCCCACATGAATTTGGCCCTTCAGCCTATGATGAATGCCAGTTTCTGAACAAATTTGAAATACTCGTTAGTGGTTCTAAATTGTATTTAATATGAATTGTGTTGGTGAAGTGATCCGCGCAGGGCTTTGCCTAAGCACTACGACAATATGACAGGAGGAGTAAATGGTGGAGGGGGGCACCGCACACGGCTAAGAGACAACTATTGACTGTTGTGCTTTGGGGTGCCCCCTGCCCCTGTATATAAAGGAGGAGAGGGGAGGCCGGGCGGCCCTAGTGGCGCGCCAACTGGGGGGAGTCCTACTAGGACTCCCAGTCCTAGTCGGCTCCCCCCCTTCCTTCCAACGGAGAGGGGAAAAGGGGAAAGAGGGGGAGAGGGAGAAGGAAAGGGGGTCGCGCCTCCCACCCCTTGTCCAATTCAGACTGGCATGGGGGGCGCGCGCCTCCTCTTGTGGTCTGCCTCCTCCTCTCCACTATGGCCCATGAGGCCCATTAACTTTCCCAGGGGGTTCCGGTAACCTCCCGGTACCCCGAAAAATCCCCGAACCTCTTCGGAACCATTCCGGTGTCCGTACATAACCTTCTAATATATAAATCTTTACCTCTCGACCATTTAGAGACTCCTCTTCATGTCCGTGATCTCATGCGGGACTCCAAACAACCTTCGGTCACGAAAACACATAACTCATATAATACATATCGCCATCGAATGTTAAGCGTGCGGACCCTACGGGTTCGAGAACTATGTAGACATGACCGAGACACATCTCCGTTCAATAACCAATAGCGGAACCTGGATGCTCATATTGGTTCCCACATATTCTACGAAGATCTTTATCAGTCGAACCGCAATGTCAACATACGTTATTCCCTTTGTCATCGGTATGTTACTTGCCCGAGATTCAATCGTCGGTACCGTTATACCTAGCTCAGTCTCGTTACCGGCAAGTCTCTTTACTCGTTCCGTTGTGCATCATCACGTAACTAACTCATTAGTCACATTGCTTGCAAGGCTTCATATGATGTGCATTACCGAGAGGGCCAGAGATACCTCTCCGATACTCGGAGTGACAAATCCTAGTCTCGATCTATGCCAACCCAACAAGCACCTTCAGAGATACTTGCAGAGCATCTTTATAATCACCCAGTTACGTTGTGATGTTTGATAGCACATAAGGCATTCCTCCGGTGTCCAGGAGTTGCATAATCTCATAGTCGGAGGAATATATATTTGACACGAAGAAAGCAGTAGCAATAAAACTGAATGATCATTATGCTAAGCTAACAGATGGGTCTTGTCCATCACATCATTCCACTAATGATGTGATCTCGTTTATCAAATGACAACTCATGTCCATGGCTAGGAAACTTAACCATCTTTGATCAACGAGCTAGTCTAGTAGAGCATACTAGGGACACAGTGTTTTGTTTATGTATTCACACATGTATCAAGTTTCTGGTTAATACAATTCTAGCATGGATAATAAACATTTATCATGAATAAGGAAATATAAAATAACAACTTTATTTTTGCCTCTAGGGCATATTTCCTTCAAAATCTTGGGGGACTAAAACATCGTCTTCATCAAACATAGCATCCCTAAGCTAGTGGCTTTGCATATCATTAACATCGTGGATATTCAAAGAGTTCATACCAACAACATTGCAATCATGCTCATCATTCAAATATTTTATGCCAAACATCCTACACAATTCTTCTTCTATCAACTGAGCACAATTTTCCTTTCCCTCATTTTCACGAAAGACATTATAAAGATGAATAATATGATGCAACCTCAAATCCATTTTTTTGCGGTTTTCTTTTATAAAGCAAACTATGATAAAACAAGAAACTAAAAGATTCGATTGCAAGATCTAAACATATACCTTCAAGCACTCACTTCCCTGGCAATGGCGCCAGAAAAGAGCTTGATGTCTACTACGCAACTTTATTCTTGTAGACTCGTGTTGGGCCTCCAAGCGCAGAGTTTTGTAGGATAGTAGAAATTTTCCTCAAGAGGATGACCTAAGGTTTATCAATCCGTGGGAGGCATAGGATGAATATGGTCTCTCTCAAACAACCCTGCAACAAAATACAAGAAATCTCTTGTGTACCCAACACACCCAATACAATGGCAAATCTTATAGGTGCACTAGTTCGGCAAAGAGATGGTGATAAAAGTGTAATATGGATGGTAGAAATATATTTTTATAATTTGAATAAATAAAAACAGCAAGGTAGCAATTGATAAAACGGAGCACAAACTGTATTGCAATGCTTGAAAACAAGGCCTAGGGTGCATACTTTCAGTAGTGCAATCTCTCAACAATGCTAACATAGTTGGATCATGTGATTATCCCTCAAAGTGCAATAACAAATCACTCCCGAGTTCCTATTAGCAGAGAACAAATGATAGAAATTGTTTGTGGGGTATGAAACCACCTCAAAGCTTTTCTTTCCGATCAATCTATCCTAGAGTTCGTACTAAAATAACACAAATCTATTCTTTTCGATCAATATAACCAAGAGTTCGTACTAAACTAACACCATATGACACACATTAACCAACTCTAATGTCACCTAGATACTCCAATGTCATCACAAGTATCCATGTGTTAATTCTACGATATGCATCAAACAACTTCATGATCATAATATTCAATCCACACAAAGAACTACAAGGAGACCCCGAAGTTTCTATCGGAGAAAAGATAATAAAAACGTGCATCAACCCCTATGCATAGGTTACCCCAATGTCACCTCGGGAATCCGCAAGTTGAGTGCCATAACATACATCAAGTGAATCAATATGATACCCCATTGCCACCTCAAGTATTCATACCGCAAGACATACATCATGTGTTCTCAGATCTGAAAATTCAATCTGACAAGACAAAACTTCAAAGGATAAAGATTCAATTCATAATAACAAGAGTGGAGAGGGGAGAAACATCATATGATCCTTCTATGTTAACAAAGCCCATGATACATCAAGATTGTGACATCTCAGGATCACGAGAGAGAGAGAGAGAGAGAGAGAGATTAAACACATAGCTAATGGTGCAAACCCTCAGCCCCGAGGGTGGACTACTCCCTCCTCATCATGTGGCCGCCGGGATGATGAAGATGGCCACCGGTGATGATCTCCCCCTCCGGCGGAGTGCCGGAACGGGGTCTAGATTGGTTTTTCGTGGCTACAGAGGCTTGCGGTGGTGGAACTTCTGATCTAGGTTCTCCGTGAGGGTTTTTGGAATATTTGACGATTTATAGGGCGAATAGGGGGTGAGGGAGGCCACCGAGGTGGGCACAACCCACCGGGGCGCGCCTGGGGGCCCATACGCGCCCTAGTGGGTTGTTCCCCCTTGGGGCACCCCCCCAGGTGCTGCTCTGACCCATTGTATGTCTTCTGGTCCATAAAAATTCACAAAAAGTTTCGTGGTGTTTGGACTCCGTTTGATATTGATTTCTCGTGATGTAAAAAACAAGCAAAAAACAACAACTGTCACTAGGCACTGGGTCAATAGGTTAGTCCCAAAAAATGATATAAAGTTGTTATAAAATGATTGTAAAACATCCAATAATGATAATATAACAACATGAATACTTCATAAATTATAGATACGTTGGAGACGTATCACACTCCGATCTCTAGTCCCGTCAGATTCAAGCGGTTTCAATTTTGTGAAACGTTGTATCGGAAATCACGGCTATGGAAATCATCATGGGCGAAACAAACGATGGCTTCCGTTTTCCGAAATCACTGCAATCAGAAACCCCGGATTTTCTCCGAAACAAACATGTCGTAAGTCTTCACGATCCAGTTATTTGCCTAATTATTCAAGGATAGCACACTGAATCTTCAATGTTTCTCCACATTTTTAGGGGTCACTTACAATGGTTAAAACAAATCTTTAGAGACTTTCACTTGTGTATACTCACAAACGCATTAGTCCCTTAACCACTTTTGTCATCAATACTACAAAACCACAAAGGGGGCATGTAAGTGCATCTAGTGCCACCCCTAGTTGGTTTTGGAGTATTGACGACAAACTTGGTTGAGGGACTAATGTGTTTGTGAGAATTGCAGGATAACACAGGTAGTAGTCCCATAATGATTCGGTTTACCTACCAAAGATGACCCCTAAAAATGTGTGAAGACAGTGAAGAAAATGGTGGTCTGTGAAGATATTCACATTGAAGACTATGACATGAGAAGACATCGCATGAAGACTATGGAGTGCGAAGACATAGTTGTTTCGTAGTTTCCTTTTTTTCCTTGTTGAGTCATAGGAACCACCATACTGTTAAGTGGGGTCCAGGTGAACAAAGTCAGAGTGACTGAAGTGATGCTCAACCAAATCCTATGTCTTCGAGCGAAGACAATGAGAGCAAATCTTATCCAGAGCTGGATGAGTCAGCTTTACTTATAGCCCAAGTCAAGTTGCCGCGTGTGTTTGAAATATGACTGTTGGACATGTGTCAGTTCCTTAGTGACCCAGGGTCATTTTGGACAAATCAGGTCGGGTCGCCTCCTCGCTATAAATAGCCCACCCCCTACACCATAAATTGGTGGCTGCTCAGAGTTAGTGCACGGCTTTTGTCGTTTGAGAGCAACCCACCTCCGAAGCCTTTGAGAGAGTAATCCTTGCAAGGACAAAGCCCAAAACACCTAGAGCCAAAGAGTGTTAGGCATCACTGAAGTCTTTCTATCCGCATGATCTGAAGATTTATTACACTTGAGGACTGTGAATCCTCCAGCCTGTTAGGTGTCGCGTTCTGAGCATCCAAGAGTCATTGTGGATTGCCAGTGAACAAAGTCTGTGAAGGTTTGGAAGTCTCCCTTGAAGACTTACCAGAGTGATTGGGCGAGGACTAAGTGTTCTTAGCTCAAGGGGAATAAGGTGAAGACGCGGTCTTTTGAGTTGAATCTCAGCCTCCCTAACCATACATATAACTGTCACAGCAACTGGAACTGGTCCAACAACCCCTGTCCTCTCCGAGCAACTGGTTCCATCTTTCACCTCTCTTTACTTACAGTTTGTCTTTGTGAAGTGATTGCCCATTTGTCTGATCTGATTGACTTCACTGAGTGAAGATTGTTTACTGTTTGGCTTCATACTATCTTCCATCCTGATCCTTACTACCTAGCTGCTGATAGTCTTCGTGCTTTTACTTCATTGCTTACTTGAATGTGGCTTGTCTAGTGTAGTCTACCTTCCGCTGCATATCAATAGGTTCATTTCTATTGTTTGTCTTCAAAGCATTTGTGTTTTTAAGACTTTCATAAAAATCGCCTATTCACCCCCCCCCCCGCCCTCTAGGCGAATACTAGCACTTTCAATTGGTACCAGAGCAAGGTGCTCCCTTGTTCTGTGTGATTCGGTTTAACCACCTGGAGTTTAGCTATGTCGACTGCAAGGATAATCAAGGTCTCCGTTGCGTGCCCTGTCTTCGATGGCACTGATTACCCCTACTGGAAGAATAAGATGCGTATGCCTCTTGAAGCCATTGATGTCAATCTCTGGTATGTCGTCAAGAGCGGCATTCCCAAGGTCGGTGAAGGTGTCACAACTGCTGATGTCAAGAGGTTCATTCAACTGGACTCAACTGCCAAGAACATCATTTGTGGTCATCTGACCAAAGGACAGTATGGTCGTGTGAATGCTCTGGAAACTGCGAAGTAGTCTGGGACTGGCTTTCCAAGGTCAAGGAAGGTGTCTCGACACATAGAGATTCAAGGATCAGTGTTCTTCGCAATCTCTTCAACCGCTTCAAGAGAAATGACAATGAGAATGTCCAGCTCACATTTGATCGCCTCACTGATATCACAAATGAGCTTCATGCACTCGGCACCACTGAGATCACCAAGCATGAAATCGTCAAGACAGTTCTGAGATCACTTGATAGCTCATTTGACATCATGGCCCTGATGATTCAAGAGTTCCCTGACTTCAAGACTCTTGATCCATCTGACATACTTGAGAGGCTCAACACACATGAGTTCCAGCTATCTGAGAAAAGAGATATTTATGGTCCCAACTATGGACGAACTCGCGCTTTGAAGTCAAAGGTTGTTTCCTCATCTGAAGAAGAATCTGACTGCAGTTCTGGGGATCCTGAAGATATTGGAAAGGAGCTTGCTATGCTTGTGAAGAAATTCTAGAAGTTCACTAAGAAGAAAGACTTCAGAAAGTCTTCAAGATCCAACTCTAGAAATGATGAAGCTTCCTCTCGTGATCACAAGAAGAGAACATGCCACAAGTGCAAGAAACCTGGTCACTACATCTATGAGTGTCCACAGTGGGACAATGAGACCAAGAAGAAGAAGAGCAAGGAATATGATTCTGATGACAAGAAGAAGAAGAAATCCTCAAAGTCTTCTTCCAAGTCCTCGTTGAAGTCTTCATCACACAAGAAGAGCTCATCAAGCAAGGCTCGTGCGTTTGTTGGCAAGGAGATGGATCCAGAGGAGGAGTCTGCATCTGAGGAGGCAGAGGTGGAGTTTGAAGAGGAATATGATTCTAGAGTAGCAAGCCTGGCTCTAGCTTCTGCATATGTCGCCAAGTCCATCTTCAACACTGAAGACAATGGCCTCGTCACCAACACTGATGCTAAGGATGAGGATGACTCTGCTCCCACCTACTGCTTCATGGCACGTGGTGCCAAGGTAAACTCATGCGATGCTTACTTTCAAACATCAAGTGAAAATGACTCTGAATGTGAATCTAAACCTAGCTACAAAACACTTGCTAAAATTGCAACTGAATAATAGAATGTTGTGGAACATATTCAGAAGTTGTTAGACAAAAGCGATGACCTGTTGGACGCGGAAATGACCTCAGTCCTTAATTGAAGACATGAAAAATCTTCATGTTAAGTACGAGGAACTTGAAAGTCGTCATGAAACGCTCACAACTTCTCATGAAAGGCTCTCCTATGATTATCTTCAAAGGAAGCAAGAGCTTGAGAAATTGAGATCGGCTCATGAAGATCTTCAAAAGGAGAACGAGTCACTCCACGCTCAACAGATCAGTTCCGCTCAGGAAGGATTTGAACCACCATGTCTAAAATGTCTTGAGTGTGATAATGTTGTCTCTGTTGTTGAATGTTCAACTGCTGCTACTATTGCAATATCTTCAACTTCTAATGTGGTAACTAACGCCTCTGCTGAGGATACCACTACTATTGCTGATGAGAATGCCAGGTTGAAGACATTGCTTGAGACAGGAATGTACAAAAGTCTCAAAGGGCATTAGACACGATGTGATGTCCTCAAAAAACAGATTCTGAACTGAAACCCTAGGAAAGAGGGTGTTGGGTTCAAGAGGAAAATGAATGTTGATGGTTCTTACTGGATGCCTGAGCAGTACCCCAAAACCACATGGGTTGTTGCAAAGGGACCTTCAGTGGATCCATCTACCTTATCTGGCTTCTCTTGTGCTAACCCAATTATCATTGATGAATCCTTTGATGCAAACTATAAACTGTTCAAGAATCAGAATGGTGAAGAGTTTGCCAGGTATATTGGTACTAACTGCAGGAATGGACCACCTCTTAAGAAGATCTTGGTACCCAAAAGTTGTCTTGAAAGTCTTCTCGTGAATGTCATCATGACACCACCTGGGAAGAAGACAAATCCTAGACCAAAGGCTTCATATGGTCCAAATGTCGTGGTTCTAAGTCTGACAGTAGAATGGGGGGTAACTATGAGAAGGCAAGGTCCTAGCTATTGAGTAGTTGTACACACGAGTGTTTAGCGAGTTCAGGCCCTTCTCTGAGGAAGTAACAGCCCTACATCTCGGAGCCCGGAGGCGGTCGACTGATCTCTGTGTATATGAGTTACAGGGGTGCGAACCCTTCTACCAGTGGAGGGGGTGGCTTATATAGAGGACGCCAGGACCCCAGCCAACCCACGTAGAGGAGGGTTAAAGTACATTAAGGCCGGGCGTTACTGGTAACGCCCTACATAAAGTGCCATCATGACCATTAAGATTATTTAATTACAGACCGTTTGGATGCAGCATAGATCCTGAACTTCTGATGGTCGAGTGCGTCTTCATGATTGAGTGTCTTCTAGCCAGTCGAGTGGAGTCTCCCTTGGTCGAGTAGAACTTCTCTTGGTCGACTGGAAGGTAGCTTCGTATGATGATGTCCTTGGGTATGGTATCCTAGATAGGTCCATGACCCTACCCTAGGTACATAACCTCATCATTAGCCCCCGAATGGATCGAGGTTCGAGTGAGGAAGGAGTCGACGATTTTCTCCGACTTGTTTACTGTACTTTGATTATGTCGTATCTTGGATCGGCGATTCTTCTTTCGGCGTTGGCATCGACTTTTACTTCAGTCGCCTTGATCCATTCTTATCTTTTGTCGAGTGAACTTTTGAACTTTGGTGAACTTCCGAGCGACGGATCGCGGGAAGGATATCGTCTGACAGATTGATCTGCTGTTAGCGGATTTTGCGGGATCTGAAATTTGGGAAGCGCGTGAAGCGGGGCGATCCGTGGCAATCGGGCGGGATAAGGCATGGACGCCTCGATTTCCGTGCCGCCTTTTTGCCACGTATCGTACGTGTGCGACTGTTTCGGGATGTGACAGATCTGCTCGGACCCACTCGTCAGCCACTCGGAAGCGCCCTTATATAAAGCGTCGGGGGTGAATTTTTGAACAGTGCCTCCCCATTTTCCTCTCTTCCCTCTCTGCCTCCGCCCACGGCGCCTGCTCCTACCTCCGCCTTATCCACCTCTCGAGTGCTTCGCCGGCGATAATGGTGAAGGAGAAGACGGTGGCTCTAGAGCGTGCGAAGAAGGCGACGGCGGCGGGGCAAGCGAAGGGGAGACCGTCCAGCCGGGGCGGATCTTCGTCGAGGTCCCGCCTGCCGAAGGGTTGGGTCCAAGGGGATTGGATCCGCTCGACCATCACTGGAAAGGACCTTGACGACCTGGCCGATGAGGGACTGATCCCCCACGGGTCAGCGAGGCTCCCGGGGTCCGAGTGTCAACCGCAGCCGCAGGAGGGTGAGTGCGTTCTCTTAGCCACTCACGTAGATTGTGGTTTTTCTCTGCCGCCGAGTGTGTTCTTCCGTGGGTTTCTGAATTTCTTTGGGGCACAACTCCACCATTTCAATCCCAATTCCATCGCCTATCTTGCTGCCTTTGTGTCCATGTGCGAGAACTTCCTGGGTTGTCGACCGCACTGGGGTCTCTTAAAGCACATATTCACATGTCGGTCGCAGACAGTAAAAAAGGCGAGCCCGGGTGATGAGAGGACCAAGGTTATACAGATGTGCGGGGGTCTTGGGATCCAGTTGAGGAATAAGAGCACTTTCCCGGCCATGACCCTTCCTGAGTCGGTCAGAGGGTGGCAGTCGACTTGGTTCTACTGCCAAGACGAGTCGACGCCGGGGCAGTCGACTGGTCTTCCTCCGTTCTCCATGGTCCGAGTGGACAAACCGTCTTCTCTGAAGGTGCTTCCTGAGGAGAAAGCTGAGGTAAAAATGTTTGTGGAGCGCGTGGTCCAACTCGTTCGGGACGGAGTGACGGGCATGGATCTTCTGGAAGTCTTCCTTAGGCGGCGTATCCAACCGCTCCAGTACCGAGGCCACCCGATGTGGCTGTACTGCGGTACTGAAGACACCACTCAGGTCCATCCAGAAGCAGTCGACGACGCTACGCTGGAGAGGTGGGTGGCCGCCATCACAGGGAACAAGGACAACCCTCAAGGGGCGAGGAGGATCCCGCCACTCGACTGTACCTATACGCCGGACAAGGTATGGCCGCTTATCTCCGAGTGTAAATTTGTTTCATCCATTCTGCTTTGCCGCAAATTGGTCGGTTGATCTTTGTCTTGCTTTGTTGCTTGTCTGATAGGCCACCACTGAATTGTACTCGATGCCCAATGGGGCACAGACGCCGACTGAGGAGGGGGAAGGAAGCGAGGGCGAAAGCCCGGAGGAGTGGGATTCGGATGCTGACAATGACGACGAGGGTGACGATTCTGGTGAGGAGGAAGAAGAGGAGGAGGAGGAGGAAGTTGCACCTCCCCGCTCGGAAAGACGCTCAAAGCTTGCCCATGATCCAGCGACTGAGCAGGGTAAGGGGGTCGCGACCGCTTCCCAGTCGACCAAGCACCCTTGGACCGCTTCTCCGGCGCCGACTGAGAAGGCTCCGAAGCAATCTCGAGTGGTACCATCGAAGCCCGTGAAGGTCTTGCCGAAGATGAAGATGGTGATCCCCACTATCTCAGGGTAATGGTAGTTTTGAGCTTTCCCTGTTTCATGAACTTGTTCTTGGTCGACTCATGGGCCAATCGGCTGGCTTTTGGAACTGCAGCGCTGCTACTTCTGAAACTTCGGCCAAGGCTGAGGACCACGAGATGGAGGATGCTGTTACCTCGCAACCAGGTATGATTCTTGTGACGCCGTTTTCAGTCGGCTGACTTATTGTCTCTAATTTTGATTCTTTCTGCAGCTTCATCTAACATTGTTATTGACCTTCCTGACGACGACGATGAAGAACCACCGAGGCAAAGGAGGAGCAAGAAAACGCCTGCTGGTAAGGTGACTCGGGATGTGCCAGCACCTGAGACGTTGGTCGTGGAGGGAGACAATGTCACTCGACCCACCGTAACCTTCACGGTGCCGTTGACGAGTGCTCGCCCTTTATCATCGAGTGCTGCTCAACCCTCACTTTTCTCCACCTACCCCGTTCCAGAAGACCAAGCCAGTGCTGCTAGAGAAGCGATACGCCAAGCGGGGGTCATGACGGAGCAAGTGAAGGCAATTCGAGAAGCCAGCCAGGCAGCCTATGACGCCAGTTTGGCACTCCAGAGTAATGTTCAGGTCAGTCAGTCACTGCCTGTTCTTCTTTCTGAAGTTCCTGGAGTCTGTCCTACACCCACTGGGTGTGTGTTGATTGAAATTCCGGGTCTGTGGGGGCACGCTAAGTGCACCCACTGGGTGTAGTCCCCAAGGCTATGGTGGACTGCTGGCAGTCGACCATAGTCTTGATGTTTTGAGTTTTTCTTTACTCGACAAGGTCGAATAGATTCATAGACCGGTGGGGGCACGCTGAGTGCACCCACTGGGTGTAGTCCCCAAGGCTATGGTGGACTGCTGGCAGTCGACCATAGTCTTTATGCTTTGAGTTTTTCTTTACTCGACAAGGTCGAATAGATTCATAGACCGGTGGGGGCACGCTGAGTGCACCCACTGGGTGTAGTCCCCGAGACTATGGTCGACTGCTGGCAGTCGACTATAGTCTAAAGAACATTGCCTCTTTTTTTCTTTTTTTTGTTGGTCGACTGGTCGACTCTTGATGAAACTAGTGGGGGCACGCTGAGTGCACCCACTGGGTGTAGTCCCCGAGACTATGGTCGAATGTTTGCATTCGGCCGTAGTCTTAGAAACGCTATGATTTTTCCTTACTCACTCGGAAGTGAATTGTCTTTGACATCTGTCGATTGGTTCTTCGTAGAAATCCTGTGACCTTGAGGCTCGTTATACTGAGTTGGAGAACAAACACATTCAGCTCGAGCTTGATCTAAAACTGGCCCAAGAGAACTTGACGAAGGCGAAGGAGGAAGCTAAAGGTATGCTTGGTGAGGCTTTTGACGACTGCCTTTGCCTCTCACTTGTTTCCGAATCTAATCTCACTGTAATTTTGTAGGCAAAGTGAGGGACGCCCTGAAGAAACAAGAGCTTGACTTGGCTGAGATGCAAAAAACTGCTTTAGAGAAGACCAGGCTAGCGGATGAGAAGCTGTCTTCAGTGACTAAGCTTGAAGAAGAAAACACCAATCTGAAAGCTGCTCTTGATGCTGCCAACCAGGAGGTCACTCGACTGAAAAGCGACAAGACCACCCTGAATGACAAGGCTAGCGAGTTGGAGAGAAAGAAGAATGATCTGGAGGCTTATCTGGGTGGACTCGCCAAGAAGTTGTTCCTCATGCTTGAAGGTAATCCTTTGTATCAAACGAATATTTCAATTGTAACCTCTGACTATTTGTCTTGACTCGGTGGTTGTGCTTGCAGAATTTTGTCAGAACTTTGAAGAGGAGACTGGTCGACTGGAAGTAAACGTGGACCCCATCAACTCTCCTGTGAAAGATGAAGCTGCCATGAATGTGCTCCGACTTGAATCTCGTGTTGCTGCCGTCATTGATTATCTCGCAAGGCTGAAGGTCGCAACTTCCCGCATCGACACAACACTTTGGCCCAGAGAGACACTCCAGAACGACCTTGAGTCTCTGATGACTCGACTGAACAAGGTCCCAAGTCGAGTGCAAGAGTGGAAGAAGTCCTCGGCCAGGAGCGGCGCAGATGTTGCTCTGTCTCTGGTCCGCATTCACTGCAAGGATGCACGAGAGGACAAGCTGGTGGCTCTCAGGGTGGCCAACACCAAGAAGCACGATTTCAGATCTTTCATGGAGACCTTCATCGCTGCTGCCACTCGGATTGCAGATGGAATTGATCTGGACGAGTTTGTGGCACCTTCCAGCCCTCCACAGGGGGGGTAAAAAACTTCTGAGCTTGACACTTTAAATTTGCCTCGGTATGCCGAGTGGGTTTTGTAACCGATAAACCTTAACAGGCTTAGCGCCTGAGCACTTTCGGTTCTGTTAGGTATTATCCGAACTTGGGTTCGTTACTGAATATGCTTGCGTTTGGTTTGAGGCATCCTTTGCAGGTTGAAGCAAAGCGCTTATTGCCATCGGCTTGCATCCTAATTCACTTAGGCGAGTACCGGGCTGTAGCTAAGTCTCCGAGTGAGAGGTTTGCCCTCCACTCGGTAGGATTTTAGATACTTAGGCGAGCACTGGGCTGCAGCTAAGCCTCCGAGTGGGAGGTCTGCTCTCCACTCGGTAGGATTTCAGACACTTAGGCGAGCACTGGGCTGCAGCTAAGCCCCCGAGTGGGAGGTCTGCTCTTCACTCGGTAGGATTTCAGACACTTAGGCGAGCACTGGGCTACAGCTAAGACTCCGAGTGGGAGGTCTGCTCTCCACTCGGTAGGATTTCGGACACTTAGGCGAGCCCTAGGCTGCAGCTAAGCCTCCGAGTGGGAGGTCTGCTCTCCACTCGGTAGGATTTCAGACACTTAGGCGAGCACTGGGCTGCAGCTAAGCCTCCGAGTGGGAGGTCTGCTCTCCACTCGGTAGGATTTCAGACACTTAGGCGAGCCCTGGGCTGCAGCTAAGCCTCCGAGTGGGAGGTCTGCTCTCCACTCGGTAGGATTTCAGATACTTAGGCGAGCACTGGGCTGCAGCTAAGCCCCCGAGTGGGAGGTCTGCTCTCCACTCGGTAGGATTTCAGACACTTAGGCGGGCACTGGGCTGCAGCTAAGCCCCCGAGTGGGAGGTCTGCTCTCCACTCGGTAGGATTTCAGACACTTAGGCAAGCACTGGGTTGCAGCTAAGCCCCCGAGTGGGAGGTCTGCTCTCCACTCGGTAGGATTTTTGAATTGGTGGCGTAGCTCGAAAGGAGAGGGTAGCAGTCGACCTGCTCCTCGTCCTCCTTGCAGGACGCATGTTGTACTTGTACTTAGGCGAGTTCTTGGACTGCAGCTAAGCCCCCGAGTGGAAGGCTGGCTTACCACTCAGTAGGATTTTATTTATCTTAGGCGAGTACTAGGACTGCAGCTAAGCCTCCGAGTGGAAGGCTGGCTTACCACTCGGTAGGATTTTATTTATCTTAGGCGAGTGCTTGGACTGCAGCTAAGCCTCCGAGTGGAAGGTTGGCTTACCACTCGGTAGGATTTTATTTATCTTAGGCGAAACGGATTTCGCGGCTAAGCCTTCGTGTGGGAGACTGACTCGCCACTCGGTTAGGATTTGTTTTTATAGACTTAGGCGAATCGGATTCGCAGCTAAGCCACCCACTGGGGGATTGTTTTCTATGGACAGAAGTAATAACAATCACTGGGAAAACTATAAAGCTCTTGTCTTTGATAAATAAACTACAGGAGTACTTTTATTACAACTCATCCGAGTGAATACTTAAGTGTAAAAGGGGCGGAGAAGCTCCGCGTTCCAAGCTCGGGGCTCGTCGATCTGATGTTCGACATTGTAAAGACGGTATGCTCCATTGGGGAGAACCTTGGTGACGATGAAGGGACCTTCCCAAGAAGGAGCGAGCTTGTGTGGTTTTTGCTGGTCCACTCGGAGAACTAAATCTCCTTCCTGGAAGGCTCGACTCTTCACGTTTTTAGCGTGGAAGCGACGCAAGTCTTGTTGATAAATGGTCGACCTGATCAGAGCCATCTCTCTTTCTTCCTCTAAAAGGTCGACTGCGTCCTGCCGCGCTTGTTCTGCTTCAGCTTCGCTGTAGAGCTCGACTCGGGGAGCGTTGTGGAGAAGATCACTCGGCAGGACTGCTTCAGCTCCGTAGACCAAGAAGAATGGAGTTCTTCCAGTCGACCGGTTAGGTGTGGTCCTTAACCCCCAAAGCACCGAGGGAAGTTCGTCAACCCACGCACCAGCCGCATGCTTGAGATCACGCATCAAACGGGGCTTCAACCCTTTGAGAATCAAAGCGTTGGCTCGTTCTGCCTGTCCATTCGTCTGCGGATGGGCGACTGAAGCATAGTCGACTCGCGTGCCTTGAGACGTGCAGAAAGCTCTGAATTCTTCTGAATCGAAGTTTGACCCGTTATTAGTGATGATGCTGTGTGGGACTCCATATCTGAATATCAGTTCTCGGATGAAGCTGACAGCGGTACCAGCATCGAGGTTCTTGATGGGTTTGGCCTCAATCCACTTGGTAAACTTGTCGACTGCTACCAGCACATGTGTGAAACCGCTTCTTCCTGTTCTCAACGGGCCAACCATATCCAAACCCCACACAGCAAAGGGCCAGACGAGTGGTATAGTCTTCAAAGCTGACGCGGGCTTGTGTGACATATTGGAGTAAAATTGACATCCCTCACACTTGTCGACTATCTATTTCGCCATTTCATTCGCTCTGGGCCAATAAAAACCAGCTCGGTATGCTTTGGCCACGATGGTCCGAGAAGACGCATGATGGACACAGGTCCCCGAGTGGATGTCGTTGAGGATCATTCGACCTTCCTCTGGTGTTATACATTTCTGGCTGACTCCAGTTGCACTTTCTCTGTATAATTGACCTCTCATGACGGTGAAGGCTTTGGACCGGCGGACGATCTCTCGAGCTTCTTCTTCATTCTCGGGGAGTTCCTTCCTCAAAACATAGGCGATGTAGGGCACTGTCCAATCGGGAGTGATGACCAAAACTTCCATGATCAAGTCGACCACCACTAGGACCTCGACTTCAGTCGGATCTGTGGCGCTTTTAGGCTGCGGGGCTTCTTCAGTGAAGGGATCCTCTTGAACCGATGGTGTGTAGACATGTTCCAAAAATACGCCACTCGGAATGGCTTCCCTCTTGGAACCTATCTTCGCCAAGTCATCGGCCGCTTGATTTTTCATTCGGGGAACGTGATGGAGTTCTAACCCTTCGAATCTCTTTTCAAGCTTCCTCACCGCATTGCAGTATCCAGTCATGGCTGGGCTTCTCACGTCCCATTCCTTCATCGCCTGATTGACCACCAAATCTGAGTCGCCGTAAACCATAAGGCGACGGACGCCGAGTGAAATGGCCATGTCAACCCATACAACAGTGCTTCATATTCTGCTTCATTGTTGGAGGAATCAAACTGGATCTGGAGCACATATCTGAGCTTATCTCCTCGGGGAGAAACCAAAACTACCCCAGCACCAGAACCATATAACATCTTAGAGCCATCAAAGAACATGGTCCAATGCTCCGAGTGAACTTGAGTCGGCTGCTGCTGTTCAATCCACTCGGCAAGGAAATCTGCTATAGCCTGGGACTTAATGGCTTTCTTTGCCTCAAATTTGATATCAAGGGGAAGGAGTTCAATCGCCCATTTAGCCACTCGACCAAATGCATCTCTCTTGTGCAGAATCTCTGACAATGGTGCGTCGCTGACGACTGTAATGTCATGATCAGAGAAATAATGGGCAACCTTCTTCATGGTCATGTAGATCCCATATACGAGCTTCTGATAATGAGGATATCTTTGCTTCGATGGGGTCAAAACTTCAGAGAGATAATACACTGGGCGCTGAACTTTGAAGGCTTTCCCTTCTTCTTCCCGCTCGACCGTAAGTATTGTACTGACGACTTGTCCTGTGGCTGCAATATAAAGCAACAAAGGCTCTTTGCTGATTGGAGCAGCAAGCACCGGCTGGGTGGAGAGCAGAGTTTTTAACTCGACAAACGCTGCATCAGCTTCTCGAGTCCACTCGAACTTGTCTGCCTTCTTCATCAGTCGGTAAAGGGGCAACGCCTTTTCACCGAGGCGAGAGATGAATCGACTTAACGCGGCCAAGCATCCAGTAAGCTTCTGGACATCGTGCGCACGCACAGGGCGTTTCATTCGGAGTATGGTGCCAACTTTTTCTGGGTTAGCGTCGATTCCTCGTTCGGAAACGAGAAAACCGAGTAACTTCCAGCCAGGTACTCCGAATGTGCACTTTGCAGGATTGAGCTTGATATCATACCTCCTGAGATTGGCAAATGTTTCAGCTAAGTCAGTCAACAGGTCGGAACCCTTTCACGACTTGACCACGATATCATCCATGTATGCTTCCACATTCCGACTGATTTGAGTGTGTAAACACTTTTGAATCATTCTCATGAACGTGGCTCCGGCATTCTTGAGGCCGAATGGCATGGTGATATAGCAGAAGCACCCGAATGGGGTGATGAAAGCTGTTTTGATTTCGTCGGGCCCATACAGACGGATCTGATGATACCCGGAATAAGCGTCTAGAAAAGACAATCTCTCGCACCCCACGGTTGATTCGACAATTTGGTCGATGCGAGGGAGAGGAAAATGATCTTTCGGGCAGGCCCGATTGATATGTTTGAAATCAATGCACATACGAAGGGAATTGTCCTTTTTGGGAACCATAACGACATTGGCGAGCCACTCGGAGTGCTATATCTCTCGGATGAACTCTGCTGCAAGGAGTCGAGCCACCTCTTCGCCAATGGCCTTTTTCTTCTGAACGGCGGACTGTCGAAGATGTTCTTTAACAGGTTTTGCCTTCGAATCAACTCTAAGGCGATGCTCAGCCAGTCCGCTGGGAACGCCTGGCATGTCAGCTGGCTTCCATGCGAAGATGTCCTAGTTCTCACGGAGGAACTGGATGAGCGCTTCTTCCTATTTAGAGTCGAGTGTAGTGGAAATAGGGGTCGGAGCTACATTGGGGTCAGTCGGGTGGATGTGAACTGGCTTCGTCTCCCCGGACGACTGAAATGCTGACTCTATGGCGGGCTTCTTGGCCCACAGTAAATCACTCGGATCTGCGTTCTTCTTGTATCCCTCTAGCTCTATCACTGTTATCTGGTCATCCGCAATCTTTGAGCCTTTCTGGAAACACTCTTCTGCTTTCTTCCGGTTACCAGTGACGGTGATCACGCCTTTGGGTCCAGGCATCTTTAACTTGAGGTACACGTAACATGGTCGAGCCATGAAGCGGGCGTAGGCTGGTCTTCCCAAGATAGCGTGGTAGGCGCTCTGGAAATCCACAACTTCAAAAGTCAGCTTCTCTTTGTGGAAATGCTTCGAGTCGCCGAACACCACATCCAGAGCTATTTGGCCGAGTGACTCAGCCTTCTTTCCTGGGATGACTCCGTGAAAACTCATGTTGCTGGAACTGAGCCTGGACATCGGAATGCCCATTCCCTTGAGCGTCTCAGCATACAGAATGTTCAACCCGCTGCCGCCGTCCATCAATACCTTCGTCAGTCGAGTGCCTTCGACGACCGGGTCGACCACCAGTGTTTGCCTCCCAGGGGTGGCAATATGAGTAGGATGGTCCGACTGGTCGAAAGTAATGGGAGTTTGCGACCATCTCAGATAGTTTGGTGTTGCCGGTGCGACCATGTTGACTTCACGGTTGATCACTTTCAGTCGACTTTTGCTCTCTACATCAGCAAAAATCATCAGAGTGGAGTTGACATGAGGGTACTCTCCATCACTGTCCTGCTTGTCCTCAGCCTTGTCCGACTCCTTCTCTTTGCCCTTCGGTTGTTTCCCTTGGAACTGTTGGATTAAGAGCCGGCACTGGCGAGTGGTATGCTTTGGGTAGATGAAGTTACCCTCTTCGTCTTTCTTTGTGTGAATATGACACGGCAGGTCCATCACATCATTACCCTCCTTATCTTTTATTTTCTTGGGGTTCCAAGATCCTTTGGATTTTCCTTTAAATTTGCCCTACATTACTGCCAAAGCCTCTCCAGGAGCTGCTGGCTCGGCCTTCCTCTTTTGCTTCCGACTGGAGTTTCCTTTATCCGACTGACTCGGCTTGTACTTGCCGCTCCGGAGTCGGTCCTCTTCTTCTCCGTTGGCGTACTTGGTGGCTATTTCCATCATCCGACTCAGGGTCATGTCTCCGGTTCGACCAAACTTCAGGCTCAACTCTCTGTTCTTGACGCCCTCTTTGAAGGCGCAGACCGCTTGATGGTCCGACATGTTCTCTACAGTGTGATGCAAAGTGATCCACCTCTGGATGTAATCTCTTAGTGTTTCACTTGACTTTTGTACACAAACTTGTAGCTCAGTCAGTCCAGCAGGTCGCTTGCAAGTTCCCTCAAACGTCTTGACGAACACTCGAGAAAGATCTTCCTAGGTGTAAATGCTGCTGGGAGCTAACTGATTCAACCATGCCCTGGCTAAACCTCCTAGCATAAGTGGCAAATGTTTCATGGCCACTTCATCATTACCGCCACCAATCTGAACAGCCACTCGGTAGTCTTCGAGCCAAGTTTTAGGCTTAGACTCTCCGGTGAACTTATTCACCCCAGTTGCCAACCTGAAGTTGGGGGGTATCACTGCGGTTCTGATCGCTCTGCTAAAACATTCTGGACCTAAAACGTGGACTCGGCTGCTTGTGGGCATATCTCTGTCATGACCACCTCTATGAGCTCTGTTTCGGTCGACCAAACCTTGCACGATGACAGATCTCGCGTCAAAGCCTGGCTCTCTGGGGTCGATTGGAGCTCTCCTCCTGATACTAAACTGGCGTCTATCATCTTGCTGCCGATGGGCGTTAGACCCACTTCTCGGAGGAGGAGTGGGCACTCAACGCCGGTCATCGCGATCAAATCGGTCATCATAGTGGTCCCGCCGGCCTTCACGTCCCATGCGCCTCAGAGGCGACCTTGGACTGTGAGCCGACTGAACCGTATTCGCAGCGATAGATCGACTGTGAATCCTATTACGTGACTGCGACACAACTGAATTCTGATCTCCTGCCGCCCGGAGCAAATCTCTGATCTGCATCAGGCCTCTTCCAGCCTCTGACTGAGAGGGCTGAATCGACTCCGCTATGCGGGTTGCAGCTGCCAAATTCTGAATTGGGGTTCGATATACCTGAGTTGGTTGCGGAAAGAGCTGACGTCAATTGGAGTTAGTCGCTCGCTGATGCGCACGCTCGTCGAGTGCTCGCTGAAGGTTCTCCAGTCGAGTGCGTTCAGCCAGGTTGGCTAAACGCACCTCTTCCAGGGCGCGAGCCTCGGGTGTTTCTCCTGCAATGGGAGTATGCAGAGCATCCATGTTCCGGCGGCGAAGTTCTTCCCTCTGCTGGGAAGTGAGCGGCTCGGGTTGGTACTCTTCATGGGCTTGAGTGGGGTCGTCCTTGTCGTCCACCCCGTCACCGCGGGGGAAACCGGGAGGACTACGGGGCCCGTTGACCATCAAGACTTCCGCCGCCGGATCACTGCTATCGCACTCGGATGCAGTCTCTACAGAGCCAGTCGACAGGTCGAACAAGCCGTAGAGAGACTCGTCGGGCTCGATCGCCGCGACTTGGGTGGTGGCCGATTGGCGAGCCACTGCGTGCCTCACCCATCGCTAGAGTCTCGACCGACCGGAGCGCTTGCGCTGGCAGGAGACAGGGAAGGAGGATGGCGCAGGAGTCGATCGGTACGGGGTCGACGGTTGTCGCAGCAAGACACCGCGGACACACGCCCGAAAGTGCGTCGCCCCGCGGACGGGGAGCGCGTCGATGTCGAGTGGTGCCTCCTGGAGCCAAGCGGAGTCGTCGGCGATGAAAGTGAGCGCACCGAGACGGATCTCGCGGCTCTCAACCTGAGCTCCACCGGAAACCATGATGAAGGCAATCGGACAAATTGCAACTTCTCCAAAAAAGTCGCTAAGACACCTGCCCCACGGTGGGCGCCAACTGTCGTGGTTCTAAGTCTGACAGTAGAATGGGGGGTAAGTATGAGAAGGCAAGGTCCTAGCTATGGATTAGTTGTACACACGAGTGTTTAGCGAGTTCAGGCCCTTCTCTGAGGAAGTAACAGCCCTACGTCTCGGAGCCCGGAGGCGGTCGACTGATCTCTGTGTATATGAGTTACAGGGGTGCGAACCCTTCTACCAGTGGAGGGGAGTGGCTTATATAGAGGACGCCAGGACCCCAGCCAGCCCACGTAGAGGAGGGTTAAAGTACATTAAGGCCGGGCGTTACTGGTAACACCCTACATAAAGTGCCATCATGACCATTAAGACTATTTAATTACAGACCGTTTGGATGCAACATAGATCCTGAACTTCTGATGGTCGAGTGCGTCTTCATGATCGAGTGTCTTCTAGCCAGTCGAGTGGAGTCTCCCTTGGTCGAGTAGAACTTCTCTTGGTCGACTGGAAGGTAGCTTCGTATGATGATGTCCTTGGGTATGGTATCCTAGATAGGTCCATGACCCTACCCTAGGTACATAACCTCATCACCAAAGGCTTCATACAGACAGAGGACTCACCAGAGTCACCCTAACGCCAATGTTTTACAGGGAAACCATACTCAGACTTTTGAATATGAGCATGTTTCGTCAAACCGCTATGTTCATAAGACCAAAAACTTTTCTGCTTATTCTTAAGAGTATTATTCACCTCCTGCAAGGCTATTTGCTAGGGCTCCAAAGCCGAAGTTCTTAGATGCTGCACTTAGACTCATTGCTTCTAAGCCACCCCTGAAGATGTGGGTGGTTAAGAAAACTTAACTCTCTTTTGCAGGGAAAGGTCTCCAGCCAGAAATCAAAGGCGTCCGATGCTTATGCTGGTGACCTTAAACATCTTGTAGGATGCAAGATAAAATGTCCAAATGGTCTTACTATGTATTTCATCCCGGGATTCCTTGACAATCATCCTATTTATCCTAACCAAGATCTGAACTTTCATATTCCGCTTGTTCGTCAGATGTTTCTGCTTCACAATACCCTTGGTGAAGCCTATCCCCCAAACTGTATTGTAGCTATGAGACCAAAGGCTTCAGAATGGATTATGGATAGTGGATGCACTAACCACATGACTGGTGATCGAAGTCTTTTGATGGATTCAACCCTACGCCCGTCTGACAAAAGTCACATCACATTTGCTGGCACTGGTAAAAGCAAGGTATTGGGTCTGCGTAGAGTTGCAATCTCAAGGGATCAGCACATGGATAAAGTGATGCTTGTTGAATCCCTTGGCTTCAACTTAATGTCTGTCTCAATGCTTTGTGATCTGAACATGATTGTGATATTTGGAAAATATCGTTGCCTTGTGCTTATGGAATCTGACAAGTCTCTAGTCTTTGAAGGTTATCGAAAAGATGATCTGTATATGGTAGATTTCTCAGCAGGACCACAGTTGGTCGTATGTCTTCTAGCAAAAGCTCCAGAGTGTTGGCTCTGGCATCGGAGGCTAGGACATGCTGGCATGAGGAGCTTGTACACTCTCATGAAGAAGAAGCATGTCGTAGGCATCAAGGGCGTCAAGTTCAAGAAGGATCATTTGTGTGGTGCTTGTGAAGCTGGGAAGATGACTAGGGCCAAGCATCCCTCGAAGACAATCATGATGACATCAAGTCCCTTCAAGCTGCTTCACATGGACTTATTCGGCCCTACTCACTACTCTACTCTTACTACCACTGCTTGTCTCTATGGCTTCGTCACTATTGATGATTACTCAAGATATACATGGGTGCATATAATTCTCTACAAGACTGAAGTGCAGGATGTCTTCAAATGATTCGCCAACCGTGCCATGACGAACTATGGCATAAAGATCAAGCACACCAGAAGTGACAACAACACACGAATTCAAGAACACCAGCCTCGACACTTATCTTGATACACTGGGCATCACTCATGAGTTCTCAGCTCCTTACACACCTCAGCAGAATGGCATCATGGAGCGCAAGAACAGAACCCTCATTGAGATGGCTCGGACGATGCTTGATGAGTACAAAACTCCAAGGAAGTTCTGGCCTGAAGCCGTTGATACTCGCTACCTCTTGAGCACTGCATTGGTTTTCCCTTGAAGAAGAAAGGGTGATGCAGCAAAGTAGCGTAAGTATTTCCCTCAGTTTTTGAGAACCAAGGTATCAATACAGTAGGAGGCTACACGCAAGTCCCTCGTACCTACACAAACAAATAAGAACCTCGCAACCAACGCAATAAAGGGGTTGTCAATCCCTTCATGGCCACTTGCAAAAGTGAGATCTGATAGAGATAATAATAAGATAAATATTTTTGGTATTTTATAATGTAGATTGGAAAGTAAATATTGCAAAATAAAGTAGACCGGAAACATATATGATGGAAAATAGACCCGGGGGCCATATGCTTCAGTAGTGGCTTCTCTCAAGATAGCATAAGTATTACGGTGGGTGAACAAATTACTATCGAGCAATTGATAGAAAAGTGCATAGTTATGAGAATATCTAGGCATGATCATGTATATAGGCATCACGTCCGCGACAAGTAGATCGAAACGATTCTGCATCTACTACTATTACTCCACACATCGACCGCTATCCAGCATGCATCTAGAGTATTAAGTTCATAAGAACAGAGTAACGCATTAGGCAAGATGACATGATGTAGAGGGATAAACTCAAGCAATATGATATAAACCCCATCTTTTTATCCTCGATGGCAACAATACAATACGTGCCTTGCTGCCCCTGCTGTCACTGGGAAAGGACACCGCAAGATTGAACCCAAAGCTAAGCACTTATCCCATTGCAAGAAAGATCAATCTAGTAGGCCAAAGCAAACTAATAATTCGAAGGGACTTGCAAAGATAACCAATCGCACATAAAAGAATTCATATGAGATTCAAATATTTCTCATAGATAAACTTGATCATAAACCCACAATTCATCGGATCTCGACAAACACACCGCAAAAGGAGTTACATTGAATAGATCTCCAAGAAGATCGAGGAGAACTTTGTATTGAGATTCAAAGAGAGAGAAGAAGCCATCTAGCTAATAACTATGGACCCGAAGGTCTGTGGTAAACTACTCACAACTCATCAGAGAGGCTATTGTGTTGATGTAGAAGCCCTCCGTGATTGATTCCCCCACCGGTGGAGCGCCGGAAAAGGCTCCAAGATGGGATCTCATGGGTACAAAAGGTTGTGGCCGTGGAAATAGGGTTCCGTGGTGCTCCTGGATGTTTTCAGGGTACGTGAATATATATAGGCGAAGGAAGTCGGTCAGGGGAGCCACGAGGGTGGGTGCGCGCCCACCCCCCTAGGGCGCGCCTCCCTGCCTCGTGGATTCCTCGTTTGCTTCTTAACGCCCACTCCAAGTCTCCTGGATTGTGTTTGTTCCAAAAATAACTCTCCCGAAGGTTTCATTCCGTTTGGACTCCATTTGATATTCCTTTTCTGCGAAACACTAAAATAGGCAAAAAAAATAATTTGGGCTGGGCCTACGGTTAATAGGTTAGTCCCAAAAATAATATAGAAGTGTATAATAAAGCCCATAAACATCCAAAACGGGTAATATAATAGCATGGAACAATCAAAAATTATAGAGACGTTGGAGACGTATCAAGCATCCCCAAGCTTAATTCCTGCTCGTCCTCGAGTAGGTAAATGATAAAAACAGAATTTTTGATGTGGAATGCTACCTAGCATATTTCTCAATGTAATTTTCTTTATTGTGGCATGAATGTTCAGATCCAAATGATTCAAAACAAAAGTTCATATTAACATAAAAATAGTAATACTTCAAGCATACTAACAAGTAATCATGTCTTATCAAAATAACATAGCCAAAGAAAGCTTATCCCTACAAAATCATATAGTTAGGCTATGCTTCATTTTCGTCACACAAAATACTCCCATCATGCACGACCCCAGTTTCAGCCAAGCAATTGGTTCATACTTTTTAATGCGCTTCAGCTTTTTTCAACCCTCACACAATACATGAGCGTAAGCCATGGGTATAGCACTATGGGTGGAATAGAATATGATGATGGAGGTTGTGTGGAAAAGACAAAAAAGGAGAAAGTCTCATATTGACGCGGCTCATCAACGGGCTATGGAGATGCCCATCAATTGATGTCAATACGAGGAGTAGGGATTGCCATAAAACGGATTCACTAGAGCTATAAATGTATGAAAGCTCAACAAAAGAAACTAAGTGGGTGTGCATCCAACTCGCTTGCTCACGAAGACCTAGGGCATTTTGAGGAAGCCCACCATTGGAATATACAAGCCAAGTTCTAAAATGAGAAATTCCCACTAGTATATGAAAGTGACAACATAGGAGACTCTCTATCATGAATATCATGGTGCTACTTTGAAGCACAAGTGTGGAAAAGGATAGTAACATTGTCCCTTCTCTCTTTTTCTCTCATTTTTTTGGTGGGCTTCTTTGGCCTCTTTTATTTTTCATAAAGTCCGGAGTCTCATCCCGACTTGTGGGGGAATCATAGTCTCTATCATCCTTTCCTCACTTGGGACAATGCTCTAATAATGAAGATCATCACACTTTTATTGATTTACAACTCAACACTTAGAACAAAATATGACTCTATGTGAATGCCTCCGGAGGTGTACCGGGATGAATCAAGAGTGACATGTATGAAAGAATTATAACGCTGGCTTTGCCACAAATACGATGTCAACTACATGATCATGCAAAAGCAATATGACAATGATGGAGCATGTCAAAATAAATGGAATGGTGGAAAGTTGCATGGCAATATATCTCGGAATGGCTATGGAAATGCCATAATAGGTAGGTATGGTGGCTGTTTTGAGGAATGTAAATGGTGGGTGTATGATACCGGCGAAAGTTGCGCGGCACAAGAGAGGCTAGCAATGGTGGAAGGGTGAGAGTGTGTATAATCCATGGACTCACATTAGTCATAAAGAACTCATATACTTATTGCAAAAGTTCTTTAGCCCTCGAAGCAAAGTACTACTACGCATGCTCCTAGGGGAAGAGTTGGTAGGAGTTAACCATGGCGCAATCCCGACCTCCACACATAAGGAAGGCAATCAAAAGAACACCCCATGTAACAAATTTGTCACACAACATTTACCATACGTGCATGCTACGGGACTTGCCAACTTTAACACAAGTATTTCTCAATTTCATTATTACCCAACTAGCATAACTCTAACATTACCACCTTTATATATCAAAACAATTATCAAGTATCAAATTGATCATAGTGTTTCATGCACTTTCTATGATAGTTTTTATTATACCCAACTTGGATGCCCATCATATTAGGACTAATTTTATAACCAAAGAAAATACCATGCTGTTCTAAAATACTCTCAAAATAATATAAGTGAAGCATGAGAGATCAATAATTTCTACAAAATAAAACCACCGTCGTGCTCTAAAAAGATATAAGTGAAGCACTAGAGCAAAATTATCTAGCTCAAAAGATATAAGTGAAGCACATAGAGTATTCTAATAAATTCTGAATCATGTGTGTCTCTCCCAAAAGGTATGTACATCAAGGATGATTGTGGTAAAATAAAAAGCAAAGACTCATATCATACAAGACGCTCCAAGCAAAACACATATCATGTGGTGAACAAAAATATAGCTCCAAGTAAAGTTACCGATAGACGAAGACGAAAGGGGGGATGCCTTCCGGGGCATCCCCAAGCTTAGGCTTTTGGTTGTCCTTGAATTTATCTTGGGGTTCCTTGGGCATCCCCAAGCTTAGGCTCTTCCCACTCCTTGTTCCATAATCCATCAAATCTTTACCCAAAACATGAAAACTTCACAACACAAAACTCAACAGAAAATCTCATGAGCTCCGTTAGTGCAAGAAAGCAAACCACCACTTTAAGTAACTGTAATGAACTCATTCTTAATTTATATTGGTGTTAAACCTACTGTATTCCAACTTCTCTATGGTTCATACCCCCCGATACTAGCCATAGATTCATCAAAATAAGCAAACAACACGCGAAAAACAGAATCTGTCAAAAACAGAATAGTCTGTAGTAATCTGTAACTTTTTAATACTTCTGGAACCTTAACAATTATACAAAAATAGGAAATCCTAGGAAATTTGTCTATTAATCTTATGCAAAAATAATAAACTGAAAATCACCTTTCTGTGATTTACTAAAATTATTCTCGTGCGCGCAAAAGTTTCTGTTTTTCAGTAAGATCAATTTAACTATCACCCAAGATGATCCTATAGGTTCTACTTGGCACAAACACTAATTAAAACATAAAACCACATCTAACCAGAGGCTATATGAATTATTTATTGAATAACAGCAAGGAAAAATATTGGGTTGTCTCCCAACAAGCGCTTTTCTTTAAAGCCTTTTTAGCTAGGCATTGAGATTTCAATAATGCTCGCATGAAAGACAAGAATTGAAGCTTAAAGAGAGCATCTTAAAACATGTGACAAACACACTTAAGTCTAACATACTTCCTATGCATAGGTTTTTTATAAACAAACAAATTATCAAGGCAAGCAAAAACTAGCATATGCAAGGAAGTAGACGATAGCAATCTCAACATGAAGAAAGGTAATTTAGTAACATGAAAATTTCTACAACCATATTTTCCTCTCTCATAATAATTACATGTAGGATAATAAGCAAATTCAACAAAATATCTATCACATAACATATTCTCAACACGATCCATATGCATGCAAAGTTGACACTCTTCCAAGATAGTGGGATTAACATTAATTAAAGTCATGACCTCTCGAAACCCACTTTTATCAAAAATATCGTAAGATTGAACATACTCCAAATATGTGGGATCTAAAGTTGACACTCTTCCAAACCCACTTTCAATATTATTGCAAACACTATTATCAATCTCATATTCATCATGGGGCTTACATAAATTTTCAAGATTATAAGAAGAATCACCCCAATCATGATCGTTGCAACAAGTAGTAGACATAGCAAAACTAGCATCCCCGAGCTTAGGGTTTTGCATATTATTAGCACAATTGACATCAAGAGAATTTATAGTAAAATCATTGCAATCATGATTTTTATTCAAGGATTTATCATGAATCTCTTCATAAATTTCTTCATCATAATTTTCAGATTCACGAATTTCGAGCAAATCTTCATAAAGATAATCTAGTGCACAAAACTCACTAGAAATTGGTTCATCATAATTGGATCTCTTAAAAATATTAGCAAGCGGATGAGGATCCATAGATCTTAGGTTCTCTATTTAGTAATAAATAAACAACTATTCCAACCAAACGAGCAAACGAGCCAAGTAAGACATCAAAGCAAACGAAAAGACGAACAGAAGAAGGGCGAATAAAATAGCAACGGTGAAGTGGGGGAGAGGAAAACGAGAGGCAAATGGCAAACAATGTAATGCGAGGGACAAGGGTTTGTGATGGGTACTTGGTATGTCTTGACTTGTGCGTAGACCTCCCCGGCAACAGCGCCAGAAATCCTTCTTGCCACCTCTTGAGCACTGCGTTGGTTTTCCCTTGAAGAGGAAAGGGTGATGCAGCAAAGTAGCATAAGTATTTCCCTCAGTTTTTGAGAACCAAGGTATCAATCCAGTAGGAGGCTACACGCAAGTCCCTCGTACCTACACAAACAAATAAGAACCTCGCAACCAACGCGATAAAGGGGTTGTCAATCCCTTCACGGCCACTTGCAAAAGTGAGATCTGATAGAGATAATAATAAGATAAATATTTTTGGTATTTTTATAATATAGATTGGAAAGTAAAGATTGCAAAATAAACTAGATCGGAAACTTAAATGATGGAAATAGACCTGGGGGCCATAGGTTTCACTAGTGGCTTCTCTCAAGATGGCATAAGTATTACAGTGGGTGAACAAATTACTGTCGAGCAATTGATAGAAAAGTGCATAGTTATGAGAATATCTAAGGCATGATCATATATATAGGCATCACGTCCGCGACAAGTAGATCGAAATGATTCTGCATCTATTACTATTACTCCACACATCGACTGCTATCCAGCATGCATCTAGAGTATTAAGTTCATAAGAACAGAGTAATGCATTAGGCAAGATGACATGATGTAGAGGCATAAACTCAAGCATATGATATAAACCCCATCTTTTTATCCTCGATGGCAACAATACAATACGTGCCTTGCTACCCCTGCTGTCACTAGGAAAGGGCACCGCAAGATTGTACCCAAAGCTAAGCACTTCTCCCATTTCAAGAAAGATCAATCTAGTAGGCCAAACAAAACTGATAATTCGGAGAGACTTGCAAAGATAACCAATCATACATAAAAGAATTTAGAGGAGATTCAAATATTTCTCATAGATAAACTTGACCATAAACCCACAATTCAACGGATCTTGACAAACACACCGCAAAAAGAGTTACATCGAATAGATCTCCATGAAGATCGAGGAGAACTTTGTATTGAGATTCAAAGAGAGAGAAGAAGACATCTAGCTAATAACTATGGACCCGAAGGTCTGTGGTAAACTACTCACAACTCATCGGAGAGGCTATTGTGTTGATGTAGAAGCCCTCCATGATTGATTCCCCCTCCGGTGGAGCGCCGGAAAAGGCTCCAAGATGGGATCTCATGGGTACAGAAGGTTGTGGCCGTGGAAATAGGGTTCCGTGGTGCTCCTGGATGTTTTTAGGTACGTGAATATATATAGGCGAAGGAAGTCGGTCAGGGGAGCCACGAGGGGCCCATGAGGGTGGGGGGCACGCCCACCTCCCTAGGGTGCGCCTCCCTACCTCGTGGCTTCCTCGTTTGCTTCTTGACGTCCACTCCAAGTCTCCTGGATTGCGTTTGTTCCAAAAATAACTCTCCCGAAGGTTTCATTCCGTTTGGACTCCGTTTGATATTCCTTTTCTGCGGAACACTGAAATAGGCAAAAAAATAGCAATTTGGGTTGGGCCTCCGGTTAATAGGTTAGTCCCAAAAATAATATAAAAGTGTATAATAAATCCCATAAACATCCAAAACAGGTAATATAATAGCATGGAACAATCAAAAATTATAGATACATTGGAGACGTATCAATACTGCATGCCATGTCATCAACCGTGTTTAACTTCACAAGCTTCTAAAGAAGACATCATATGAGCTGCTAACTGGTAAGAAGCCAAACGTCAGTTACTTCAGAAAATTTGGTGCTAGGTGCTGGATCAAGGATCTGCATCACACTTCAAAATTTGCACCGAAAGCACATGAAGGTTTTATGCTTGGATACAGAAAGGATTCACACTCGTAGAGAGTCTTCAACCTCTTTCACTATAAAGTGGTTGAAACTGTGGATGTGCGGTTCGATGAGACTAACGGCTCGCAAAGAGAGCACCTGCCAAATGTGCTAGATGAAGTCCCTCCTAGTGAATCTATCAAGCTTATGGGTACTGGAGAAATCATACCTTCAGAAGCTCAGGCTGAAGAAGAAATCATCATTGCACCAAATCAACCCGAAGACAATGCTCAGCCTGAATTCAATGTTGAAGCTGAAGACAATGATCTGCAAGGGCAAAATCTTCGTCCACTACATCCCAGAGTTGCAAATGTAGTACATATAGAGAAGATAATTGATAGCGTCAATGCACCCGGTCCCCTCACTTGCTCTAGAGCAACACAGCTAGCAACTTTCTGTGGGCACTTTGCTTTTGTCTCTATATCTGAACCCAAGAAAGTTGCTAAAGCTTTCATGGAACCTGAATGGATTCAAGCTATGCAAGAAGAGCTTCATCAGTTCGAGCTGAAGAATGTATGGGAACTGGTCAAGCGTCCTGATCCTCGGAAGCACAATATCATTGGCACCAAATGGATCTATCGCAACAAACAAGATGAGCATGGTCAATTTGTCAGAAACAAGGCTCGTTTAGTTGCTCAAGGTTACACTCAAGTAGAAGGGATTGACTTCAATGAAACATTCGCTCCCGTGGCAAGGATTGAAGCCATTCCCATACTGCTAGCATATGCCAACCATCACAACATTCTTCTGTACCAAATGGATGTGAAGAGTGCCTTTCTCAATGGCAAGATTGAAGAAGAAGTGTATGTTGCACAACCACCTGGCTTTGAAGATCCAAAACATCCTAATATGGTATACAAGCTCAACAAGGCACTGTATGGCCTCAAACAAGCTCCTCACGCTTGGTATGACACACTCAAAGACTTCTTGAAGAGCAAAGGCTTCAAACCTGGTTCTCTAGATCCTACACTCTTCACGAAGACATATGACGGTGAACTGTTTGTGTGCCAAATCTATGTGGATGACATTATCTTCGGCTGCACTGACAAGAGATACAGTGATGAGTTTGGGCACATGATGCAAGAGCAATATCAAATGTCCATGATGGGTGTGCTGAAATTTTTCCTCGGTCTTCAAATCCGTCAGCAGAGCAACGGCATCTTCATATCTCAAGAAAAAATACCTCAAAGATTGCCTGAAGAAGTTTGGAATGCAAGACTGCAAATGATACATGATGCCAATGCCAACCAAAGGTCATCTGGGCCCTGACGACAATGGTAAAGAGTTCGATCAAAAGGTATACCACTCCATGATTGGTTCTTTACTTTACTTATGTGCATCTAGGCCAGATATAATGCTTAGCGTTTGCATGTGTGCCCGATTCCAAGCGGTACCAAAGGAGTCACATCACCTAGCGGCAGGGGCGGGCCCAGTTCAATTCAAGGGTATTCAGTTGAATACCCATTATTTTTGATAAAAGAATATGTATATATTGTGTATAATACGTACAAGTGTCGGAAAAGAAAAGAGAATTCACACGCAGGGATGCATTCAGCCTTCTCCCTCCCCACTCCACATGGCCCAAGCCCAATATGTGAATAGCTAGCCCAAGCATGATGACAAGATCGCTTGGGCACGAAGACAATCAGAAGCGATCCATCACATAAACGCAGAGATTTCTCAAAAAACCGTAAACGCAGAGAACTGACGCATCACTTGCCTCCCCAAATTCCAATCTCGCACACGGCCGCCAAACAAGATAGGGTTGATGACGCGGCAAGGAGCGCGCGGCGGCTACAGCAGGCAGTGGGGCACGGCCAGCAGCGCGGCCACAAAGTTCAGGCGTCGGCATGCTGTGTCCGATCGTCCGAGAGGACGTACTGCATCGTCATTCTTCAGACATCGGTGTTTCTTCCATTTTCAAGGAACCAAAATATTTCAATTTTTTCTCATAGACAGTACAGCTGTACAAGGGTGAGTTAATCCGGCTGATTAGCTTTTTATTTGGGTACATGATTACATTGCATATACTCCCTCCGTCCTTCAAAGAGTGCACTTTCAGCTTTACCGAGTTTTTGCAAGTATTACCAAATAGGTATATGATGAAAATATATTTTATCATGAATCTAATGCTGCTAATTTGATGGTATAAATGTTGGTGGATTATTGTATAAATATGGTCAAACATAGAAATGTTTGACTGTTCAATAAAAATGGAAGTGTACTCTTTTAAGGGTGAAGGAAGTACATACTGAATATGGTACTATAACCGGTTATAATCGCAAAAAACAAGGATATAGGCTTCCAAAAAATGTTTTGAAATTTTGAATACATAGTCTTTAAATCCTGGGCCTGCCCGTGCCTAGCGGTGAAGCGAATACTTCAATATTTGGCTTACACCCCAACAATAGGTTTATGGTATCCAAAGGGATCAACATTTGATCTGATTGGATATTATGATGTTGATTATGCTGGTGACAAGCTTGATCGCAAGTCCACCTCAGGAACATGTCACTTTCTCATACGATCTCTTGTATGTTGGTCTTCAAAGAAGCATAAATGTGTAGCACTCTCCACTGCTGAATCTGAATACATTGTTGCTGGATCGTGCTGTGCTCAGCTCCTCTAGATGAAGCAAACTCTCAAGGACTATGGCATCCACACGAAGAATGTGCCACTCTTCTGCGACAATGAAAGCACCGTCAAGCTTTTCAAGAATCTAGTTCAGCACTCGAAGACAAAGCACATTCAAATTCGTCATCACTTTCTCAGAGATCATGTCAACAAGGAAGATATTGATATCATTCACGTCAACACTGAAGAGCAATTGGCAGATATCTTCACAAAGCCCTTGGATGAGAAAAGGTTTTGCAAGTTGTCGTGTGAGCTAAATATCTTAGAATCCTCAAATGTCCTGTGATTGGACACACATCCTAACGCTTATGCATGTTGATGACTTAGATGTGCAACACACGAAGTAATGTATATCTTCAATCAATGAAGACATACACTCTAAGTGTGAATACATTAACCTGGAATTTGACTTCGGAGCGCCACGATAATTGTGCGCCGTGTTTGGGTCTAATACTTCATATACGGTGGGTAACATCACCACCAAAATTCTTATTGAAGTGTTTCTCTTGGCATCATGGTTGCATAGTCTTCGCGTTTGTTTTGTCTTCAACATTGATTTGACTTCAAGGATTATCTTCACAATGTTGAGTTGATATATATATATTTGGTGTGTTCTGTCCTCTACAGCATTCACTTATAGCTATGTCTTCATTCTTGAATCTCTATTGATCTAAGTGAATGTGATCGGACCCTAACCTATTCTGTGCTTCTTCCTCAAATTCTATCTATCCAAATCATATGCATTCTATTGAAACCTGTCAATTGTCTTCTTTGAGTCCTTGTCAGCAGAAAACAATGTGACAAACATTTAAATCTGCTTTTAATGTTGTATCCTTATTGCTTGAATACCGGAGAAGCCGGAACGACCACACGACAATCCAGGCGTGTGTGGGAACATGGAACAACTTTCAATGAGTTGCATGCATACCACATGCCCCTCAGATGTGAACCGCCACGGGCACCTGAGTAATCGCACTGTGCCGCCCTCCTCCTTCCTATAAATACTCACCCACGCGGTTAATATCTGTTCTTCCACCTCGCCACCTTGCACAAACCCTAGCGCCTCCACTAGCTCGCGTCGACGCCGGAGACGAAGTGCTTAGCTGCCGCGACTTCTTTGACGTCGTCCTCACGCCGGTCGCGGACCTCGTCCTCTCCGCCTCCACCGTAGGTGTCTTCCGCCGCCGAGTTAGGGCGCGGGAGATTGAACTGCTCGGACTCTCTTCCAACCTCATCTAGCAGTTTGTCACCGGTAATTAAATCTTACTTTTTACTGCCTTTTTTATCCATCAAATCCATCCACTTCAACCAAAAGTGGTTTCTTCACTTCCAAATCTGGGTATATTTTTTCTGCATCTCATATTATGCCAAGTATATTCACTTATGCTTCATAACTAGTTAGATTCCTCGCTTGTACTTATTCATGGATTCGTACAAATTTGGAACCAACTCTCTTCAAATAAGTGAATGTCTTCACACTATGAGGTCAATGTCTTCTAAACTGATTTATCTTCAAAATCTTATGAGAATGCATATGACCTCTTCCCCTTCCCTCGCATCTCTAATGCTATCACAAGTACATGTCCGTGGGAGAATCCCTTGGTTCTCATAGTCTGCATTCATTTGCAGAATACTTACAGCGTCACATTGAATCTCCTGAAGCCAGTTCTTATCTGACCAGCAGATGAAAGCCTTTCATTGTGTTGAAGCCAATCAGTCTGAATATTATGGCTTTAGAAAAATCTGCATGGAAAGGTGGCAGGCAACATCGTGGCAACACTGCACTTGATCTCCCTCCTGATCTGTATGAACTGTACAAGTCAGATCCTGAGGAAAAGTACAACCAGCATAAGAACCGGATTCAGTGGATCAAAAGATATTGGGCTGAGGAATGGTTCAAATATAGGTTTGTAACGCCTGAATATGCTGAAAAGAATGTCATCAAGCGCCCATGGGGTGACTGTCTGTACCGTGGCTTGGTGCCAAAGAGCAAGGCTGAAGCCATTGAGTGAAAGTTCTATCCCTGTATGGTCAGAGGACCACAGCCTAAAAACGCCGACCCATCTTCTTTGTTATGGTGTCGTGAAGACAATCTTTTCAAACGCAACTATCAATTTGCAAAAGATTCAGCTGTCAAGAACCAAAAGGAATTTGGCCTCAACTTCAACCCTGGCCCCTCCGCTCCAAGATCTGATGGGACAAGTGAAGCTAATGAGAACAGAATTGGCCCCTTCGCCAATTTTGATGGGCTTCTATCTCACATTGCTGCTCAGAGAGCAACTGTGGAGCAATCTGCTGGAGAAGCTGATTCTGATGATGCTCCCTCACCTCCAAAGGAGAAAAAGAAGAAGAAGGCAAAAGCTTCAAAGCCATCTACTTCACCAAAAGCTTCAACTAGGGAGACTCTGAAGTCTACACCGCCTGAATCCAGTGTGCAGTCTGAAGACTTATCTCGCGTGTCCAAGAGGACCAAGAAGCCATTGCCCAAGAAGGCCACTGGGCAACCCCTGACTCCGCTTGCTATTCTACGCAACGAAGATGACACCATTGATCTGTCCAGCGATGATGATCTTGGTGATGATGCTCTTGAGATGCTTATCAAGAGCAAGCAAGAGGCAGAAATCTTCAACGATCTGCCCCTCTTTGATGTTGAAATTCTGAACAACTTCATTGATGAGTGCTTCGACGACCAGCGCATCAGTATTGATGATCTTCAGCTTCTAGTGGACATCAGCGTCACATTCCATGGAGCCATTGCTAGTGAGTTGTCCTTGGCTCAGAAGATTGTCGAGCTCAATAACAAAATCGATTATGAGAAGGCTCACTTCAAGAAGAACATGGCCAAGCTCAGCGTGGCAGATGTTCAAATCTTCAAGAAGATGTTGCATGACCTCAAGGAGGAGTTCCACAAGAAGTGCACTGAAGCTAAAGGCTCACACGAGTGCATGAAGTATTTCGCTCAGAAATGCGTTCAAGCACACAATGAAGCTGAGAAGCGCAAAGCTCTTGGGCGCCCTGACATCGATCCCAGGATGGCTGCCAAACAAAAGAAGCCTGCTGTGACACAGACTGAAGCACCAAAGGCAGGAAGAACCTCACATTGTCTTCCCTGGCAGCATGACAGGATCGAAGCCTAAGGTCACCTCAGCAGCTTCAGAGCTGAAGAAGACAAGGGCAACTAAAGCCAAAGCCAAGAAGCGCAAGCACAAGGACGCATCTGATGATGCCCCTTCCAAGAAAAAGTTGAAGACTAAGGGAACTAAGTCTTAAAAGAAAGAGCGTGCTACAGCCTATCTCAGTTGCTCCTCCAGCTGCCACCAACCAAGATCGACGTGTTGTGATCCACCAGCCTGCTTCCACAAAGGCTCATGACGATGAACAAGTTCCAGCCGTTGACCCCAACGCAGCTGAAGACATTGGTCATGACGACAATGTTGTTGATGATGAATTCATTCCTCAACTCGAGCACCACTTGGTATCATCGCCTGCTCCAACAAGCAGTGAATACATTAGCATTGGTCGTCCATTGACACCAATCGCTCAAGACGATTCCTGGGCTGAGCGCCCTCAAGAAGAAACACCTGTTCAAGATGAAACACCCCATACTCCACCAGCGCAAGTTATCAATCCGGTACTAAATGACGAAAACTACATGGAGACCACTCCATCACCAAAGGCGTCGCTCGTGTTTCAACGGCTTCGCAAAGGTCTCAAGCAATCAGTCTCCAGGTCCACCATCCGAGAAGAATATTCACAACAATACAGCTCAGTGGCACGTCAAGTGTTCCCTGAAGAGAATCCTTCTGTGACGGTTCCAGTGTCTAAAGCTAAAGTTGCTAAAGACATTCCGGTTGCATCAGCCGAAGAAGAAGAAAGAAGAGAAGAAAGAGAAAGAGTTGCCACACCCCCTACCACAGACCAAGTCATTCTCAAGGAGAATGTGATTGTGCAAGACCCTCCAGTCGTTGACCAAATGGAGGTTGAGAATAATGAGGCTGCCACAAACACAGTTGAAGCCAATGACCTTGTCTTGGCTGAACATGTGGAGCCTGAAGCTAATGTTGTGCCTGAAGCCAATGTGAATCCTGAAGCTTCTGTGATGGTGGTCCCACTGACGGTGCTATTCCTCCCCCGAGGCCTCACACTATGGAAACGACTTACAATCATGATGGGGAGTTGGTCACAGTTTGCTGGCCAATCATGGTTCCTCCCACTGCTCCCGGACCACAATATGATTATCGTGTGGAGCTGCAACCACAAGTTCAGAAGCCAAAGCCGAGGCTGCCAAGGCTTCCAGGTGCTGCTACATCGCTAGGATCATTCAGTGTAAATAGCTTCAGAGCGCACAATACCTTCTTTGACAAAGCCAAGAACCCATACTCGAAGCCAAAGATCTCTTCAGATCGCTTTTGGAGCCGTCAACAGCGCAGTTACTGTTGGGGAACGTAGTAATTTCAAAAAAATTCCCACGCACACGCAAGATCATGGTGATGCATAGCAACGAGAGGGGAGAGTATTATCCACGTACCCTCGTAGACCGAAAGCGGAAGCGTTATGACAACGCGGTTGATGTAGTCGTACGTCTTCACGATCCGACCGATCCAAGTACCGAACGTACGGCACCTCCGAGTTCAGCACACGTTCATCTCAATGACGATCCCCGGACTCTGATCCAGCAGGGTGTCGGGGATGAGTTCCGTCAGCACGACGGCGTGGTGACGATGATGATGTTCTACCGACGCAGGGCTTCGCCTAACCACCGCAACGATATGATCGAGGTGGAATATGGTGGAGGGGGCACCGCACATGGCTAAGGAACGATCACCAAGATCAACTTGTGTCCTGGGGTGCCCCCCTGCCACCGTATATAAAGGAGCAAGGGGGAGGCCAGCCAGCCCTTGGGGCGCGCCAAGGAGGGGGAAGTCCTCCTCCTAGTAGGAGTAGGACTCCCCTTTCCTAGTCCAACTAGGAAGGGGAAGGGGGAAGGAAAGAGAGGGAGAGGGAGAGGGAAAGAGGGGCCTCGCCCCCCTCCCCTAGTCCAATTCGGACTCCCCATGGGAGGGGCGCGCCACCTCTTGGGCTGCTTCCCTCTCTCTCCCCTCAGGCCCACTAAGGCCCAATACTTCCCCGGGGGGTATCGGTAACCCCTCCGGCACTCCGGTTTTCTCCGAAATCACCCGGAACACTTCCGGTGTCCGAATATAGTCGTCCAATATATCAATCTTTATGTCTCGACCATTTAGAGACTCCTCGTCATGTCCGTGATCACATCCAGGACTCTGAACAACCTTCGGTACATCAAAACATATAAACTCATAATGAAACTGTCATCGTAACTTTAAGTGTGCGGACCCTACGGGTTCGAGAACTATGTAGACATGACCTAGAACTGTTTCCGGTCAATAACCAATAGCGGAACCTGGATGTTCATATTGACTCCTACATATTCTACGAAGATCTTTATCGGTCAAACCGCATAACAACATACATTGTTCCCTTTGTCATCGGTATGTTACTTGCCTGAGATTCGATCGTCGGTATCTCAATACCTAGTTCAATCTCGTTACCAGCAAGTCTCTTTACTCGTTATGTAATGCATCATTCCGTAACTAACTCATTAGCTACATTTCTTGCAAGGCTTGTAGTGATGTGCATTACAGAGAGGGCCCAGAGATACCTCTCCGACAATTGGAGTGACAAATCCTAATCTCAAAATACGCCAACCCAACAAGTACCTTCGGAGACACCTGTAGAGCACCTTTATAATCACCCAGTTACATTGTGACATTTGGTAGCACACAAAGTGTTCCTCCGGTAAACGGGAGTTGCATAATCTCATAGTCATAGGAACATGTATGTCATGAAGAAAGCAATAGCAGAATACTAAATGATCAAGTGCTAAGCTAACGGAATGGGTCAAGTCAATCACATCATTCTCCTAATGATGTGATCCCGTTAATCAAATGACAACACATGTCTATGGTTAGGAAACATAACCATCTTTGATCAACGAGCTAGTCAAGTAGAGGCATACTAGTGACACTCTATTTGTCTATGTACTCACACAAGTATTATGTTTCCGGTTAATACAATTCTAGCATGAATAATAAACATTTATCATGATATAAGGAAATAAATAATAACTTTATTATTGCCTCTAGGGCATATTTCCTTCAGTCTCCCACTTGCACTAGAGTCAATAATCTAGATTACACAGTAATGATTCTAACACCCATGGAGTCTTGGTGTTGATCATGTTTTTCTCATGGAAGAGGCTTAGTCAACGGGTCTGCAACATTCAGATCCGTATGTATCTTGCAAATTTCTATGTCTCCCACCTGGACTAGATCCCAGATGGAATTGAAGTGTCTCTTGATGTGCTTGGTTCTCTTGTGAAATCTGGATTCCTTCGCTAAGGCAATTGCTCCAGTATTGTCATAAAAGATTTTTATTAGACCCGATGCACTAGGTATGACACCTAGATCGGATATGAACTCCTTCATCCAGACTCCTTCATTTGCTGCTTCCGAAGCAGCTATGTACTCCGTTTCACACGTAGATCCCGCCACGACACTTTGTTTAGAACTGCACCAACTGACAGCTCCACCATTCAATGTAAACACGTATCCGGTTTGCGATTTAGAATCGTCCGGATCAGTGTCAAAGCTTGCATCCACGTAACCATTTACGATGAGCTCTTTGTCACCTCCATATACGAGAAACATATCCTTAGTCCTTTTCAGGTATTTCAGGATGTTTTTGACCGCTGTCCAGTGATCCACTCCTGGATTACTTTGGTACCTCCCTGCTAGACTTATAGCAAGGCACACATCAGGTCTGGTACACAACATTGCATACATGATAGAGCCTATGGTTGAAGCATAGGGAACATCTTTCATCTTCTCTCTATCTTCTGCAGTGGTCGGGCTTTGAGTCTTACTTAACTTCACACCTTGTAACACAGGCAAGAACCCTTTCTTTGCTTGATCCATTTTGAACTTCTTCAAAACTTTGTCAAGGTATGTGCTTTGTGAAAGTCCAATTAAGCGTCTTGATCTATCTCTATAGATCTTAATGCCCAATATGTAAGCAGCTTCACCGAGGTATTTCATTGAAAAACTCTTATTCAAGTATCCCTTTATGCTATCCAGAAATTCTATATCATTTCCGATCAGTAATATGTCATCCACATATAATATCAGGAATGCTATAGAGCTCCCACTCACTTTCTTGCAAATACAGGCTTCTCCAAAAGTCTGTACAAAACCAAATGCTTTGATCACACTATCAAAGCGTTTATTCCAACTCCGAGAGGCTTGCACCAGTCCATAAATGGATCGCTGGAGCTTGCACACTTTGTTAGCTCCCTTTGGATCGAAAAAACATCTGGTTGCATCATATACAACTCTTCTTCTAGAAACCCGTTCAGGAATGCAGTTTTGACATCCATCTGCCATATTTCATAATCATAAAATGCGGCAATCGCTAACATGATTTGGACAGACTTAAGCATCGCTACGGGTGAGAAAGTCTCATCGTAGTCAATCCCTTGAACTTGTCAAAAACCTTTTGCGACAAGTCGAGCTTTGTAGACAGTAACATTACCGTCAGCGTCAGTCTTCTTCTTGAAGATCCATTTATTTTCAATTGCTTGCTGATCATTGGGCAAGTCAACCAAAGTCCCCACTTTGTTCTCATACATGGATCCCATCTCAGATTTCATGGCCTCAAGCCATTTTGCGGAATCTGGGCTCACCATCGCTTCTTCATAGTTCGTAGGTTCATCATGGTCTAGTAACATGACTTCCAGAACAGGATTATCGTACCACTCTGGTGCGGATTTTATTCTTGTTGATCTACGGGGTTCAGTAACAACTTGATCTGAAGTTTCATGATCATCATCATTAACTTCCTCACTAATTGGTGTAGGTGTCACAGGAGCAGATTTCTTTGATGAGCTACTTTCCAATAAGGGACCAGGTACAGTTACCTCATCAAGTTCTACTTTCCTCCCACTCACTTCTTTCGATAGAAACTCCTTCTCTAGAAAGGATCCATTCTTAGCAACGAATGTCTTGCCTTCGGATCTGTGATAGAAGGTGTACCCAACAGTTTCCTTTTGGGTATCCTATGAAGACACATTTCTCCGATTTGGGTTCGAGCTTATCAGGTTGAAGTTTTTTCACATAAGCATCGTAGCCCCAAACTTTTAGAAACGACAACTTCGGTTTCTTGCCAAACCACATTTCGTAAGGTGTCGTATCAACGGATTTTGATGGTGCCCTATTTAATGTGAATGCGGCCGTCTCTAAAGCATAACCCCAAAACGATAGCGGTAAAATCAGTAAGAGACATCATAGATCGCACCATATCAAGTAAAGTACGATTACAACGTTTGGACACACCATTACGCTGTGGTGTTCCGGGTGGCGTGAGTTGCGAAACTATTCCGCTTTGTTTCAAATGTAGACCAAACTCGTAACTCAAATATTCTCCTCCACGATCAAATCGTAGAAACTTTATTTTCTTGTTACGATGATTTTCAACTTCACTCTAAAATTCTTTGAACTTTTCAAACGTTTCAGACTTATGTTTCATTAAGTAGATATATCCATATCTGCTCAAATCATTTGTGAAGGTGAGAAAATAACAATATCCTCCATGAGCCTCAACATTCATTGGACCACATACATCTGTATGTATGATTTCCAATAAATCTGTTGCTCTCTCCATTGTACCGAAGAACGGCATTTTAGTCATCTTGCCCATAAGGCACAGTTCGCAAGTACCAAGTGATTCATAATCAAGTGGTTCCAAAAGTCCATCAGTATGGAGTTTCTTCATGTGCTTTACACTGATATGACCCAAACGGCAGTGCCACAAGTAAGTTGCACTATCATTATTAACTCTGCATCTTTTGGTTTCAACATTATGAATATGTGTATCACTACTATCGAGATTCATCAAAAATAGACCACTCTTCAAGTGTGCATGACCATAAAAGATATTACTCATATAAATAGAACAACCATTATTCTCTGATTTAAATAAATAACCGTCTCGCATCAAACAAGATCCAGATTAAATGTTCATGCTCAACGCTGGCACCAAATAATAATTATTTAGGTCTAATACTAATCCTGAAGGTAGATGTAGAGGTGGCGTGCCGACCGCGATCACATCGACTTTGGAACCATTTCCCACGCGCATCGTCACCTCGTCCTTGGCCAGTGTTCGCTTAATCCGTAGTCCCTGTTTCGAGTTGCAAATATTAGCAACAGAACCAGTATCAAATACCCAGGTGCTACTGCGAGCTCTAGTAAGGTACACATCAATAACATGTATATCACATATACCTTTGTTCACCTTGCCATCCTTCTTATCCGCCGAATACTTGTGGCAGTTCCGCTTCCAGTGACCAGTATGCTTGCAGTAGAAGCACTCAGTTTCAGGCTTAGGTCCAGACTTGGGTTTCTTCTCCTGAGCAGCAACTTGCTTGCTATTCTTCTTGAAGTTCCCCTTCTTCTTCCCTTTGCCCTTTTTCTTTAAACTAGTGGTCTTGTTGACCATCAACACTTGATGCTCCTTCTTGATTTCTACCTCCGCAGCTTTTAGCATCGCGAAGAGCTCGGGAATTGTCTTTTCCATCCCTTGCATATTATAGTTCATCACAAAGCTTTTGTAGCTTGGTGGCAGTGATTGGAGAATTCTGTCAATGACGCTATCATCCGGAAGATTAACTCCCAGTTGAATCAAGTGATTATTATACCCAGACATCTTGAGTATATGCTGACTGACAGAACTGTTCTCCTCCATCTTGCAGCTATAGAACTTATTGGAGACTTCATATCTCTCAATCCGGGCATTTGCTTGAAATATTAACTTCAACTCCTGGAACATATCATATGCTCCATGACGTTCAAAACGTCGTTGAAGTCCCGGTTCTAAGCCGTAAAGCATGGCACACTAAACTATCAAGTAGTCATCAGCTTTGCTCTGCCAGATGTTCACAACATCTGGTGTTGCTCCTGCAGCAGGCCTGGCACCCAGCGGTGCTTCCAGGACGTAATTCTTCTGTGCAGCAATGAGGATAATCCTCAAGTTACGGACCCAGTCCGTGTAATTGCTACCATCATCTTTCAACTTTGCTTTCTCAAGGAACGCATTAAAATTCAACGGAACAACAACACGGGCCATCTATCTACAATCAACATAGACAAGCAAGATACTATCAGGTACTAAGTTCATGATAAATTTAAGTTCAATTAATCATATTATTTAAGAACTCCCACTTACAAAGACATCTCTCTAATCCTCTAAGTGATCACGTGATCCAAATCAACTAAACCATAACCGATCATCACGTGGAATGGAGTAGTTTTCAATGGTGAACATCACTATGTTGATCATATCTACTATATGATTCACGCTCGACCTTTCGGTCTTAGTGTTCCGAGGCCATATCTGCATATGCTAGGCTCGTCAAGTTTAACCTGAGTATTCTGCGTGTGCAAAACTGGCTTGCACCCGTTGTAGATGGACGTAGAGCTTATCACACCCGATCATCACGTGGTGTCTGGGCACGACGAACTTTGGCAACGGTGCATACTCAGGGAGAACATTTTTTATCTTGAAATTTAGTGAGAGATCATCTTATAATGCTACCATCAATCAAAGCAAGATAAGATGCATAAAAGATAAACATAGCATGCAATCAATATAAGTGATATGATATGGCCATCATCATCTTGTGCTTGTGATCTCCATATCCGAAGCACCTCCATGATCACCATCGTCACCGGCGCGACACCTTGATCTCCATCGTAGCATCATTGTCGTTTACGCCGTCTATTGCTTCTACGACTATCGCTACCGCTTAGTATTAAAGTAAAGCAATTACAGGGCGTTTGCATTTCATACAATAAAGCGACAACCATATGGCTCCTGCCAGTTGCCGATAACTTCGGTTACAAAACATGATCATCTCATACAATAAAATATAGCATCACGTCTTGACCATATCACATCACAACATGCCCTGCAAAAACAAGTTAGACGTCCTCTACTTTGTTGTTGCAAGTTTTACGTGGCTGCTACGGGCTTAGCAAGAACCGTTCTTACCTACGCATCAAAACCACAACGATAGTTTGTCAAGTTGGTGTTGTTTTAACCTTCGCAAGGACCAGACGTAGCCACACTCGGTTCAACTAAAGTTGGAGAAACTGACACCCGCCAGCCACCTGTGTGCAAAGCACGTCGGTAGAACCAGTCTCGCGTAAGCATACGCGTACGGTCCGGGCCGCTTCATCCAACAATACCACCGAACCAAAGTATGACATGCTGGTAAGCAGTATGACTTATATTACCCACAACTCACTTGTGTTCTACTCGTGCATATGACATCTATGCATAAAATCTGGCTCGGATGCCACTGTTGGGGAACGTAGTAATTTCAAAAAAAATTCCTACGCACACGCAAGATCATGGTGATCCATAGCAACGAGAGGGGAGAGTATTGTCCACGTACCCTCGTAGACCGAAAGCGGAAGCGTTATGACAACACGGTTGATGTAGTCGTACGTCTTCACGATCCGACCGATCCAAGTACCGAACGTACGGCACCTCCGAGTTCAGCACACGTTCAGCTCGATGACGATCCCCGGACTCCGATCCAGCAGGGTGTCGGGGATGAGTTCCGTCAGCACGACGGTGTGGTGACGATGATGATGTTCTACCGATGCAGGGCTTCGCCTAAGCACCGCAACGATATGATCAAGGTGGAATATGGTGGGGGGGGGGGGGCACCGCACACGGCTAAGGAACGATCACCAAGATCAACTTGTGTCCTGGGGTGCCCACCTGCCCCCGTATATAAAGGAGCAAGGGGCAGGCCGGCCAGCCCTTGGGGCGCGCCAAGGAGGGGGAAGTCCTCCTCCTAGTAGGAGTAGGACTCCCCTTTCCTAGTCCAACTAGGAAGGGGAAGGGGGAAGGAAAGAGAGGGAGAGGGAGAGGGGAAGAGCGGCCGCGCCCCCCTCCCCTAGTCCAATTCGGACTCCCCATGGGAGGGGGCGCGCCACCTCCTGGGCTGCTGCCCTCTCTCTCCCCTCAGGCCCACTAAGGCCCAATACTTCCCCGGGGGGTTCCGGTAACCCCTCCGGCACTCCGGTTTTCTCCGAAATCACCCGGAACACTTCCGGTGTCCGAATATAGTCGTCCAATATATCAATCTTTATGTCTCGACCATTTTGAGACTCCTCGTCATGTCCGTGATCACATCCGGGACTCCGAACAACTTTCGGTACATCAAAACATATAAAGTCATAATGAAACTGTCATCGTAACTTTAAGCGTGTGGACCCTACGGGTTCGAGAACTATGTAGACATGACCTAGAACTGTTTCCGGTCAATAACCAATAGCGGAACCTGGATGTTCATATTGGCTCCTACATATTCTACGAAGATCTTTATCGGTCAAACCGCATAACAACATACGTTGTTCCCTTTGTCATTGGTATGTTACTTGCCCGAGATTCGATCGTCGGTATCTCAATACCTAGTTCAATCTCGTTACCGGCAAGTCTCTTTACTCATTACGTAATGCATCATTCCTAACTAACTCATTAGCTACATTGCTTTGCAAGGCTTGTAGTGATGTGCATTACCGAGAGGGCCCAGAGATACCTCTCCGACAACCGGAGTGACAAATCCTAATCTCGAAATACGCCAACCCAACAAGTACCTTCGGAGACACCTGTAGAGCACCTTTATAATCACCCAGTTACGTTCTGACGTTTGGTAGCACACAAAGTGTTCCTCCGGTAAATGAGAGTTGCATAATCTCATAGTCATAGGAACATGTATAAGTCATGAAGAAAGCAATAGCAGAATACTAAACGATCAAGTGCTAAGCTAACGGAATGGGTCAAGTCAATCACATCATTCTCCTAATGATGTGACCCCGTTAATCAAATGACAACACATGTCTATGGTCAAGAAACATAACCATCTTTGATCAACGAGCTAGTCAAGTAGAGGCATACTAGTGACACTCTGTTTGTCTATGTATTCACACAAGTATTATGTTTCCGGTTAATACAATTCTAGCATGAATAATAAACATTTATCATGATATAAGGAAATAAATAATAACTTTATTATTGCCTCTAGGGCATATTTCCTTCAGTTACTACTCATGTATCCTCTACAACCAAGAGCGCATCTTTCCTCACATGCGTCTTGATTGTGAAGCTGTTGCTGGGCTGCCCTGTCTTGAAGAAGCATTGGACTGCTTTCGGGATGCTGGTCTTCTGCAATTTGTCACTGTCAAAGAGCACTGGAATGAAGAGCTTCTACTGCAGTTCTATGCTACTCTTCACATTCGTGGCTACAACAGGGATCCAAAGACATGGATCCTCGAGTGGATGACAGGAGATGTGCACCATGAAGCCAAAGCTCAAGACATCATCGAGCTTACCTCCCTGCCCACTCCAGGTGAATTGTATGAGCCTGGTTGTCAACGTCACAGAGTAGAACTGTAGAGTATATTTTAGAGGCCTGAACCCAATATGAGTCAGATGCTCAGTATGATGAAGCCATTGCCTCAAGATGCAGAATATCCCAAGGAATTCTTTGTCAAGGACCTCGAGTACTTGCCCCGCACAGTCTATCATATACTGAGACATACTCTATGGCCAATCGAGGGACATTCTTCCGAAGCCACACTTGAAGGAACAATGAAGACTTTGGTATTTTATATTGTCAATGGCATCAGATTCAACTCCCAGGATCTCTTCATCAGACAACTTGCTGCATCTGGGATTGATCTGTTTGGCCTGAAGTTTTATGCTCCATGGGTGATGCGCCTGATCAAACTCCATTCTTCTATCGACTATCAGCCTTCAGCACGCAACCATCTTGTCTTTCTGCCTGAGGTTGATCTGCCAGTTGAAGCCATCTACCCCGAGCCTGCCTAGGAGCCTCTATATCTTCATAATGTTGATCATCAAAGCTTCACTCAACCAATGGAAGGAGTTCATGTCCCCAACGCTGCTATTCCTGCTTATCCTCTGGCTGGCAATGTGCGTATGCCTCATCGTGCAAATACTGAAGCCACTGCTAGTACGATTGCCCAAAGGCCTCGGAAGCGTTCTCGTGTACTCAATGGCCGAGAGCTGCTTGTAGCCTTACATCAGAAGCAGGACTAGCACCACGACTGGCTAAAGCGTCAGATGCAGAGTCTCTTGGTGGATGTCAATCGCATTCGAAACCTGGCCACCAAGAACTCATTTGTTTCCCATGAAACCTCTCGGCGGTCCTAGAAGAGCCTCACCCTACTATGCTCTGAAGATGATCTTCGCGAAGATGGCTTCACCGAGAGCTTCAAGTTTGATTCTCGGCCTCCACCAAATGCAAGCTGGTGCCGCACTCCCTCACTTGAAGATTCTGAATATTCATCTTTGGCTGCAACTATTGTTGCGAATGTCGTCGATGAAGAAGACGACGTCACTTCACCAACCATGGCTACACTGCATCTCGACACTGCATCAGGCCCTTCTGCACCACCAAACTCCAATATCGACCCTGCTCCTCCATCTGCTCCTTCTGGGAATGAGTAGATGCTCTATGTCTTCAAACCTTTTTGGTCATTACTGACAAAAGGGGGAGAAGCATATGAGTTGATAGTCTTCAACCGGGTCCTTATGGGTGGTTGCATTATTTTGCCAAGTATTTACAACTCTCGTCTTTTGATACATTTGGTTCTTTGAGTTGTAAGACTTAAACTCGATGGTCTTCTGCTACTTTTTCTGCTACTCTATGATGCGATGATAAATTCCGCATGAAGTCATTCTGCAGACGTCCATTTTCTATTATGCATATCATTATCTTCATTATCTTTCTATATGCATAATGCATTGTCTTCACACTTTGAATATGGCCTCCACAAAGCAAAACCTGCCATGTGCATTTGCATTCAAAAGCAAATCATTCATATGCACATCTTCAGGGGGAGCCTCGTCATATGTATGAAGACAATACTCACAACACTGAACTTTCACATACTTTTATCCCCGTTGAAAACTTCAACCAGTTTGTCATCAATCACCAAAAAGGGGGAGATTGTAAGTGCATCTAGTGCCACCCTAGTTGGTTTTGGAGTATTGACGACAAACTTGGTTGAGGGACTAATGTGTTTGTGAGAATTGCAGGATAACACAGGTAGTAGTCCCATAATGATTCGGTTACCTACCAGAGATGACCCCTAAAAATGTGTGAAGACAGTGAAGACAATGGTGGTCTGTGAAGATATTCACATTGAAGACTATGACATGAGAAGACATCGCGTGAAGACTATAGAGTGCAAATACATAGTTGTTTCGCAGTTTCCTTTTCTTCCTTGTTGAGTCATAGGAACCACCGTATTGTTAAGTGGGGTCCAAGTGAACAAAGTCAGAGTGACTGAAGTGATGCTCAACCAAATCCTATGTCTTCGAGCGAAGACAATGAGAGAAAATCTTATTCATAGCTAGATGAGTCAGCTTTACTTGTAGCCCAAGTCAAGCTGTCGCGTGTGTTTGAAATCTAGCCGTTGGACACGTGTCGGTTCCTTAGTGACCCAGGGTCATTTTGGACAAATCAGGTCGGGTTGCCTCTTGGCTATAAATAGCCCATCCCCTACACCATAAATTGGTGGCTGCTCAGAGTTAGTGCACGGCTTTTGTCGTTTGAGAGCAACCCACCTCCGAAGCCTTTGAGAGAGTAATCCTTGCGAGGACAAAGCCCAAAACACCCAGAGCCAAAGAGTGTTAGGCATCACTGAAGTCTTTCTATCCGCGTGATCTGAAGACTTATTACACTTGAGGACTGTGAATCCTCCAGCCGGCTAGGCGTCGCGTTCTGAGCATCCAAGAGTCATTGTGGATTGCCGGTGAACGAAGTCTGTGAAGGTTTGGAAGTCTCCCTTGAAGACTTACCAGAGTGATTGGGCGAGGACTAAGTGTTCTTAGCTCAAGGGGAATAAGGTGAAGACACGGTCTTCTGAGTTGAATCTCAGCCTCCCTAACCAGACGTATAGTTGTCGCAGCAACTAGAACTGGTCCAACAAACTCCTGTCCTCTCCGAGCATCTGGTTCCATCTTTCACCTCTCTTTACTTATAGTTTGTCTTTGTGAAGTCATTGCCCATTTGTCTGATCTGATTGACTTCACTGAGTGAAGACTGTTTACTGTTTGGCTTCATACTATCTTCCATCCTGATCCTTACTACCTAGTTGCTGATAGTCTTCGTGTTTTTACTTCATTGCTTACTTGACTATGGCTTGTCTAGTGTAGTCTACCTTCCGCTGCATATCAATAGGTTCATTTCTATTGTTTGTCTTCAAAGCATTCATGTTTTTAAGACTTTCATAAAAATCGCCTATTCA